>NC_092803.1:90935347-91235347 GCF_040954645.1 Diabrotica undecimpunctata | reverse complement strand
AATCATAATTTTGGGGTTAGATACAGAATTGATTGTGTAAATGTCTTTCTAATATAATAAAGTGGAAAAACTTACCAATTTATATTGATGAAAGTTATTTTGAATGGAAATAATTCCTAGATTTTGTTTATAAATAAACAGAACACAATATCCATTATATTTTAATTAAGGTTATATTTTATTCTCTCTATTTGACATGACAGTTTGACCATAGAATAGCCGAACTGTGATCCGCTGTTCTCTGCTTTGATATAGACAGCGAACAGGGATGTATTAACACATTTTAAATAAAAAAAAATTGATTTATTAAATTTAATAAGGTAGGAGAAAATTAATATTTAAAAAAATAATAAGTAAATTATTTATTTTAAATATTATTTTGGGGTATTGATACGATTAGGGTTTATAGAAAATAATTTATAAGTTATATACTACATAATATTAGATATAAAAAAGTATTTGATTATTTTAAATAAGTTATATACTAGAGAATTTTATAAAAATATATTTATGTGAGGGCATTTTAAGAAATTAGCATATAATAATTGTAAAAAGTTGTATTTTAATGTTGTAAATAGATTTAAGTGAGCCATGTGCATAGGCAACCAACTATACAGTGAGTGACAGATATACTTACTCTGAAGTGACGTTTAAGAATTTTTACGAATATAAGTG
Organism: Diabrotica undecimpunctata; assembly: GCF_040954645.1. NCBI lineage: Eukaryota > Metazoa > Arthropoda > Insecta > Coleoptera > Chrysomelidae > Diabrotica > Diabrotica undecimpunctata. Next base: position 91,234,672 of record NC_092803.1, on the reverse strand, counting down.
GGGTTATAATAATATATTGTTTGAATTGTGTATTTTATTAAATTAGAGTGTTAGTTACTAATTTGAATGTTTATTCTGATCTGAAAAGCCTAAATGTCAACAAAATTATCAATGGAACATTAACGAATTCTCCAGAGTGCAGAGTGTGACCATTGTTTACAGTCGAACATTCTGGAATAATGATTATGTCGGTGGATGGAACAGATATTTTTTCGAGAACATCTATATAGAAGTTAATAGAACGAATGGAACATGATCTCTTACCAGATGGTTCTAGAATATCCAAAAGGATATAAATACCCGTGATTTGGATTCAAGATGGAAGTTTTTAGTCAGAAGTCAAGCAGTTTATTATGAAAGTTAGTAGATTAGTTAGTGAAGTAAATTGTTCAGAATTTTCAAGAAGTCAGTCAGAAAAGTTTAGGAAGAAATATGAAAGTTAGTTGGAGTCAGTGAATCAAGTACAAATAGTCCAATTGTTTAATATAGTGAGTTAAATGAAGATTAAAAATTATGCATATAATTTAATGCACATTTATAATTATACACAAATAATTATTGAAGATTAAAAAAAGTATATTGGAAGAATTAAAATTATATTATGATTGGAGATTAGTATAAATCAACTTATAATAATTGGATATTGGTATATTGAAAAGAAGAATAAATATAAATGGTGTTTGCTGGTTTGCTTGGTGGTATATAAATGCTGGTGAAGAAAACTATATCTTAAATTGGTAGAAGCTGATAATTGGAAAAAGTAATTTCACAAAAAACAAGGATAACTGAAGTATGAAGACATTCAGTGGTGATTAGAATCTATATAGTGGAAAACAGTTCATTTAGGCATTCAGTGAAAGAAAGGTACAAAATTTTGTTAATATAATTTAGTTAGTGTTATAACAATTTCAATTTTGAAGATAGTTTTTTTTAATTTAACATTGTCTATAGAATTTAATTAGTTTTATAAGAACATCAATTTAAAGATAGTTTATTTTAAATTTACATTGGCTAGGTTAGATATATATGTGTGTTTCATAATAGTTATAATAAAGATAATTTAAAAAAGTACTTACAAGCTAATTCTTTGAGAACCGCGATAAAAACCCTATATATTATATTATTAAAAATACTCATTGCTCATCATTCAAACAAAAAACACATCATAACAATATATATATATATATATATATATATATATATATATATATATATATATAAATATATATATATATATATATATATATATATATATATATATATATATATATATATATATATATATATATATATATTTAAAAGTTGCTAGTATAGGATATGTGGGTTAAAAATAACTGTCTTTGGTTAAAGAAGATTCCCTTATTTTGCTGCCATAGGGTATGTTGATTTGAATTATTTAAGTATTTGATTTAAGACTCATTGATATTTTAGCTATAGGGTAAGTGGGTTAGAAATAGTTTTTCTATTGATTTTTTTTATATATATTTCAAAAATGGAAAACCTTATTTCAGCGTCCTTTGAAAACGAGTGTGGGTGCCGTTGGCTAGTAAACATGGCTACATTCATGTCCCAGCGATTTTGAGTCATAGGGTATGTGGATTTAAATTATACTTCTTGGTTTTAAGGCCCTTCTTTTGAAACCATAGGATATGTAAGAATAATTTTTTTTTGTTTTGTTTAAAACTCCTTCAATATTAATTTTTGTTTGAGAGAAATGAGAATTTGCGATATTGATTTTAACGGGTTTGAGCTTCAGCTCCTCTGTATATACCATAATATCATGGATTATGAATAAATTATGTACATATAGGACAATTTAATTATTTATATAACGAATAACGAAAGTTATAATTAAAGAAAAAAATTAGTCAATAAAATTTTTGAACCCACAAAAAAGTTACCTTTTTTACTTTTCTGCTATAGCGGCCCATTTTAACCTACTGGCCCACTGGGAAAAATTAAAAACATTTACGGATATATTAAAAACATAAGAAGCAAAATTAAACACATTAGGAATTAAGCATTTTCGACCTACCTAGACAATTGGATGGGGACGAAAGTACTGATAGCCCATTCTAGAAAGCTCCAAACACAAACATTAATAGTATAAGCTGTACAAAAACTTAAATGAATAAAAAAATTAACGATAAATCAGAAAGATTTACTACATATTTGGAAAATATTTTCACCATATATAAAACTTTTTGTGATTCCTCTAGTCGAGCATTTAATTGCCAGGCGGCTGTTTTGTACAATCACTTACCTAATCCTTACCAGGATTAGGTAAGTGATTGTAATGTTACCAATACAACTACACGATGTGAATTTTAAAATTTTGACCAATTCTTTGTAACACTGGTAGCTGTAATTACCATCGGTATTGTATTACTGTTCATGTAAGTCACAATTTACATTATTATTCTCCTTTAAATCAACATGACCTCAGCGGAGCTGTTTCGCAGAGCAGTCAACAAAACCATGATAGCCTTGATGATCGCCAACATCCGGACCGGATAAGGCACTGAAGAAGAAGAAATCAACATTGGCCTTTTCTTTTAATTTAAAGAGCTTCACTAATCCTTTTAAAAAGTATTACTCTAGCAGATTTAAACTGATCCTGTTTTGTAAGTACAAAACGAAACGTTTCCGCCAATATATGAAATAGTAACATCTTGCTTTGTTTTTTTTCTCTCCTCCTGTCTGACTGACATTTTTAAGATTTACAGTGTAAAAAGGAATTTCGCCCCCTTTCCATTGGTTTATCATTGCTTATATATATATATATATATATATATATATATATATATATATATATATATATATATATATATATATATATATATATATATATATATATATATATATCGAGAAAAGGAGTACGACCGTCAATCCAATATAAACTAAGGTACACTCGAAGAGTGGTGGGTTTATCGGTCAAAGTGGAGAAATAAAAGACAAAGACGATGGCTACTTCATCTATTTATTGAAGACGTTTCGCTTTCTGCTCAGAAAGCATCATCAGTTCATCTAAAAAGAACAATATGAAACCAAACATCCATAGAGAAGTTATAACCAAAGTGTGTTACCTTACAAAGACATGTAGCAGTCAGTGATGTAAAAAATATGAAAAAGCTTACAAAGCTGGACATTCAGAGTTAACGTTGTATATAACAATTAATTGAAACTAGGTAAAGTTTGCAATTTGACAAAATTAGCACAGCAAAAGAACATGTGGTAAAAATACATGTATATATAAAAAAAATTTTATAAAAACTTAGTAAAAAACATTAAGGTTTATTTTAAAGTGTAAAGAACTAGAAAGATCATTAGATTGCACTTCCAACAAATTTATTTAAAAATTATATTTTAATTTTAACTTGGTTTAACTTTAGTGAATTTATTAATAATTTTGAACTTCCACAAGGCTACATTTTAGTGAGTTTTGATGTGGTATCTCTTTTCACTAATTTACCTCTTTCGAGCGTTATTACCTCCCTAAGAAATCACTGGAACTCCATCCAACCAAACTGTCCTGTATCCTGGGATGTTTTTGCAGAACTTTTACAATTAACATTTGACACTAATTTTTTGGTCTTCAACGACAAATATTACCTTCAAATTTTTGGGACACCTATGGGTTCCTCAATCTCTCCCATCCTAGTTAATTATGTACTGGATGATTTAGTATCTGACCGTCTGGGTCTTTTAGATTTCCAAATCCCTTTTATTAAACGGTATGTTGATGACTTATTACTAGCCTTACCTCCAGACAAGATTCAGGCCACCTTGTCTTTATTCAATGAGTTTGATCCTCATTTACAGTTCACTGTTGAACTTGAGGACTCCAACACAAATAGTATTCCCTTCTTAGACATGCGTGTCATTAGAATGGGAGATAACACCCTTACTACAAGTTGGTACAGGAAACCAATGGCCTCTAATAGGTTTCTCAACTACCATTCTTGTCATCCCTTTAAATACAAATTAAACCTTATTAAAGCTTTAAGCTGCAGGCTAAATAGACTGATACATCCGATTAATCGAAGGGAATCCTTTCAATTACTTAAAAATATTCTGATTGAGAATTCCTATCCATCCTCCCTTATTAATAAATACCTTTTCGCTCAAAGCTATGGTTCTTCTTTAAATGATATACCCAATGGTGACCAACTTAGAATGATATCAAATAATTCAATTAATAACACTGTTCTGCCTAATACTGTACTTGGGAATCCAACTACCCATTACTCCTCTTTACCTTATTTTCCTCAAGTTACGGAGAAACTCGTTAAACTGTACAAACATAATAACGTACCTGTTAAAATTGCTATTAAGAATGCTAAGACTGTCAGGAATTTGTTCTCTAAAACTAAAACACCTCTGTCCCTTCTGGAACAAGTGAATGTAATATATCATATACCTTGTGCTGAGTGTGACTCATGTTACATCGGTCAGACTGGGAGATCACTGAGAGGGCGTCTTACGACACACCGCAGTGATATCAATTTATCTAAGCATACTTGTGCTCTTGCCCAACATGCCATTAACACTAAGCATGAAGTAAACTTTAATGAAGTTAAAATTCTTGGCACTGAACGCAATCTCGTTAAAAGACAGTTTTTAGAAATGTGTGCAATATTAAAACATCCTAATACTCTTAATAAGAGAACGGACATTAGTAATTTGAGCCAAATTTATCATGCATTAATTTTACAGAATTAGGCTTGATATGTTGTTTACTTAAATTTTGTCCCATTTTGGGGTTTTCTTTATCACATTTTCTTATAATAAATTTAAATAAAAATAAAAATAAAATATAAATAAATTATTCCTTCTTTAATTAAGATTTATCAACTCATTTTTTATTAATATTTGTCAATAACACTTTTACATAATTAAGTAATTGTTCTTGTTGATGAACTTGTTTGATAAAACTTTAAATTGAATCTGATTCATAGAATCCTTTTCATTATGGTCCTTAATATTTGAACCTTTGGACTGTGGAAATTTTTATTAATCTTCACCTGTTAGCTGGCTAACTAGTGACGTCATAATATTACAATATATGATATATTGGATTGACTTCTCTTGCTTTGTTCTTTGTTGACAGATCAATCACTGTAGGGTTAAATGGTGATCTTAACCACCTTTTCCTTTCACTGCTTGGTTTTTTAACGACAAGTTGTCAACCAAATTTTATCACACTCTTTGAATATACCGCCTTAATACATAGAGGTTGGTAGCTTGCCTTGCTGTTTATGTCATTGTGACTTCAAGGCCACTTCTACTCACGTTGTTGTGCGTGGGTGTCAAAAAAACTTTTAAATTCATTTACCAACGAGCCTCAGTAAGCTAAAGACTGGTAACTTCATTTTTTTCTTTATTACTATTAATCTTTAATAACTTATAATGTTACCTAAAGTTAAAATTAAAATATAATTTTTAAATAAATTTGTTGGAAGTGCAATCTAATGATCTTTCTAGTTCTTTACACTTTAAAATAAACCTTAATGTTTTTTACTAAGTTTTTATAAAATTTTTTTTATATATACATGTATTTTTACCACATGTTCTTTTGCTGTGCTAATTTTGTCAAATTGCAAACTTTACCTAGTTTCAATTAATTGTTATATACAACGTTAACTCTGAATGTCCAGCTTTGTAAGCTTTTTCATATTTTTTACATCACTGACTGCTACATGTCTTTGTAAGGTAACACACTTTGGTTATAACTTCTCTATGGATGTTTGGTTTCATATTGTTCTTTTTAGATGAACTGATGATGCTTTCTGAGCAGAAAGCGAAACGTCTTCAATAAATAGATGAAGTAGCCATCGTCTTTGTCTTTTATTTCTCCACTTTGACCGATAAACCCACCACTCTTCGAGTGTACCTTAGTTTATATATATATATATATATATATATATATATATATATATATATATATATATATATATATATATATATATAACTGTTTTGGATGGGTTGGAGTCAATAAAAGGGCTATTGGTTAACTATTTTTTTAATCTCGAGCTTTCAATTGTGTTTACAATTATTATCAAGAGCTAAAAAAGACAAAATATCTTACAAGGTTGAACTAGAAAGAAAAAACAATTTTGTTAACTTACCAAATAAAAATTAGTTTAGTAAATAAAAATTGCTGCTAATACATCTTAAAAATAATTAATATAAAAATGTCTTAATCTAATAAATGCTTCTCTGAAAAATTTTTATAATTTTGAAAACATTTTTTTAATACAAAAATAATTGACTTTATAAATAAGTTAAAATAGCAACCAATTACAAATAAGCCTCAATGTCATAAATGCCAACATAAAATTTTTATTTTTGACAATTATATTGCCAAAAGTAAAATTTCGTTTAAACATTCTTTTTTGTTTAGTAACAAAAAAGAAGAAGATTTTTTCATCGTTGACAGATGTCTGAAAAAATGTAACAGATATATGGAGAATTAAATATGACATTTTACAAGTTTTATATATAAATCATAAAGAAAGAATATAATTATAAATTTTGCTTAGATTTTGAATTTCTGATCTTTTGTTTAAATTATTATCACTTTTGCTAATACAAACCATTTCCAAAAAAGTCCTTTTAAATTTATTACTTTCACTACATAAAATTTTAATGTTATCAAAATCCATATTATGGTCTTTATCGATTACATGCTCTGCCAAAGCACAAGATGGTTTTTTAATTCTGCAATCACTTTTGTGAGAAATAATGCGATTTGAAAGATTTCTTCCGGTCTCACCAACATATTCAGCCTCACACTGAGTACAACTAATGCTGTATACTAAATTCGTTTTTTCAAATTTTTACTATACATATATATATATATATATATATATATATATATATATATATATATATATATATATATATATATATATATATATATATACATCCTACTATCATTTTCGCATCGATATATTATGCTTTTACCATCAATTTAGCATCGTCTTGCAAAGTAGCATCTGTATATCGACGCTACTTTACAAGACCTTAATAACTGTTTTCCCGTACTTGTTACAAGAATTTTAACCATATCATTGATTAGAGTTTTGATACCGTGTTGGTATTTTAAAATATCCGCTTTCTCTTTTTATCCCTTACTGAGTTATATAAGTTTATTCCAGAAAATGTTTGAGTCTAAAATGATGGTACAGTGAAAATATTATATATATTTAGTTCAGGGTTTTACCGTTTACTCGCTGCCATTATATACATGAAAATGTATATCCTACTTTCATTATCAATCATTTCAGCATCAGAAATTTGGCATCGCTGTTGAATATAATATTACCCACAACGAAATAGTAAATTTAAGAATATATATATATTTTTTTCATCCACAAATCATTCTGGCATCATGTTTGGTTAAAAGTAACGGGTTATGATATATTGCAACTACCTATTGTATCTTCGCTCCAATTCGTCCAGTCGCGACGTACAGCCCCTCAAATGATAGGATTTGACCAATAAAATACAATAAGACAAAAAAATTAAATATAGCAGCATGTCAAAAAGGCCTTAATTATATATCTTCGTTTCTATAAGTCCAATCGTGACGTACAGTATCTCAAATGGCAGGATTTAACCAATTGAAAACAATGAAATAAAAAAATTTAATACAGCAACATGTCCAAAGGGCCGTAGTCACGTATCTTCGGTCCTATTAGTCCAATCGTGACGTTTAGTACCTCTAATGATGGGATTTACCATAAATAATACAATGGAATAGAAAAATCAAATGCAGAACAATGTCAAAAGGGCCTTAGTTGTGTATCTTTAGTTCTATTAGTCCAATCATGACGTGCAGTACCTCAAATGAAAGGATTTGACAAATAAAATACAATGAGGTATAAAAATTTAATGGAGTAGCATGTCAAAATGGCCTTAGTTATGTATCTTCGGTCCTATTAGTCCAATCTTGACGTACGATACCTCAAATGATAGCACTTAACCAATAGATTTACAATGACATAGAAATCAAATACAGCATCACGTCAAAAGGGCCTTAGTTACGTATCTTCGTTTTTAGTGGTCCAATCGTGACATACAGTACCTCAAATGATAGGATTTAACCAATCGAATACAATAAGATAGAAAAATAAAATACATCAGCTTGTCAAAAGGGCCTTAGTTATGTATCTGCGGTCCTATTAGTCCAATCGTGACGTTTTGTACCTCAAATGATAGAATTTAACTAATAGAATACAATGAGATATAAAAATTAAATAGAGTAGCCTGGCAAAAGGGCCTTAGTTATGTATCTTCGATCCTATTAGTCCAATCGTGACGTACAGTACCTCAAATGGTACCATTTAACCAATAGAATACTACGACGTAGAAATCAAATACATCAACACCAAAAGGACCTTAGGTATATATCTTTGCTCCTATATATGTTATGTCAAAAGAGCCTTAGTTGCGTATCTCCGGTCCTATAGGTGTAATCATGACATATGGAGCCTAAAATGATAGGATTTAACGGAGATAATACGATGGTGGAGAGAAATTAAACATGGCGGCATCTAATAACACCTTAAACTGGCAGAAATAAAACGAATTAACGCACAGAAGTGTGTGGCATATTACGTGACAGGATTATTAGCGAATACCATACGATTACGTCATACATCTCTTTACATACGTCCACTTTTAGTTAACTACTTAGTATGTATTCAGTACTTTGCTTTATGGTTGTTGAGGCATGGACTCTTAAACAGAAGAATGTTAAAAATCTTGAAAGCTTTGAGATGTGGTGCTACCGCCGTATACTAAAAATAAGTTGGGTGGATAAAATTACAAATGAAGAGGTAATACGCAGAATAAATAACGATCCAGAAGTTATACTGAATATAAAAAAAAACTTGAATAGTTTGGCCACCTGATGAGAGGACAAAAGTACACATTCCTACAAAATATAATGCAAGGAAAAATCCAAGGACGCAGAAATATAGGCCGTAGAAGAATGTCCTGGATGAGAAATTTAAGAGAATGGTTTGGCTGTACCACTAACGAATTATTCAAAACAGCAGTAAATAAAATTAGAATCCGTACGTTTTTTAAACATGATTAGGAAATTGTTGACTGGAGGCTATTAAAGAAGTTCTTAAAATTTTTGCGGGTCACCGCCTTTTCTGTAAATGGAGTGAATATTGTTATCCATTTAATTTTTTTCCCCAGTTGAATAATTCCTGCTGGTATTTGGTCTAAGCTTACTTCTTTTCCCCATTCAAACTGTTTCATAGCTAATTCTACTTCCTCTTTATAGTGCCCTGTTCACTTGTTTTGGTAATTTCGGACTATTTCATCTCTTATAACATAAAACAGTTGTTTCAGATATCTTTATCGCGTTTCCTTTTTTTATGGATGAATATGCTGCCGTTTTCATCTTCTACTATTTCATATGGAGCTACACGATTAACAATTCCAAATCAAAAAAACACAAATAACACTCCGAATTATATTATACAATTAATAGTCGAAAAATGAAGAGCAAGAGGTAGATAATTAGACAATTAAGATCAGCGCTACATGATGCACGCAATGCCACATTTGAACACTACATTAGTACATTGTCTAAAGAAGATCATTCACTATGGATAGCAACAAAAACACTTAAAGAGACCTGAACAATACAACCCACCAATTAAGAATGATGAATGATGACGTTAGTTGAGGAAGATCAGACCAGGAAAAAATGTCAACATTTTCAGAATACCAGATAATAATAATCAAGCAATAGAACACTGAAAACTTTAGTTTTTAACTGTACGCCCGTGAATGACTTATTATTTTTTAAATAACACTTAATATTGCACTTTTTTATTGTATTTTTTTCATCTTTCAAGATAATTCTTATAGGAATATATTTATTTATAACATACGGTCTTATGGTCTTATTACGGCTTTAAGATTATACGACCTAAATGTATCTTGTACCGCACTGCTAATTAAGAATTATGTTTGTAATGCGATAAGAGGTCCGGATATACGAGACACCAGTGACTCATGCCGCACTGATAAAAATCCGACAGGAATCTGCATTTCTATAAAGAAATAGATTAATTTGTTTTGTGTATTAATTTAGTTTAGGTCGAACAAAAGTTGCAGTAAAAGATTTTTCTAAAAAATATAGAATGTACCTAAACCATATTTCCAATGCTTTGTGAAAGAGAACCAGTTTATAATATTCCGGACGACGCAATAAAACCTTATTTTAGAATATTGGTCGATGAATTGAAATAAATCATTGTTCAAGAAACGAATGATTCATGTGCAAATGTTTTACTATAAAAACATGTAAAACCAAAATCTCGATTAAAAAAGTTGCAACCAGTTACTCACGATGAAACTTAACCCCATTATTGATTTTATAAGTAATAAAATGGGTCGACAAAAGACCAGTTTTAATCCTTACAACATTTAAACATAATAGTTGTATCTTGGTTTATTCAAATGAAAAGAAAAATTATACACAAGTACTAAAACCACAAACTATTCTCGATTATAACTTGGTGAAAAAGAGTGTTGATTTTAGTGATCAAGTGGTTTCTTACCAAAGCTCAATACGCAAAATTCTGAAGTGGTACCGGAAAGTGGCAGTGGAATTAATATTTAATACCGCATTTAATACCGCAGTAGTCAATGCTTATTTGATAAATAATAGAAAACGTAAAAAAAGCGACAACCTATCCTTGAGTTCAGACTGGAGTTCGCGAAGGCATTTGCAAATAAAGAAATGTTGTAACCCTCACGACCAGTTACACCCAAAAATACCATCTCAGGCAAAGCGATGTAGATAATACAAAGAGAAGAAAGTGTACAAGATGTAACAAAATTTTAAGAAGCATGACTAGTAGAAAGGACGATAGAAAAGTTAAAAAAGTTAAAACATACTCTGAAGAATGTGATGGCAAAACTAGATTATGTCTAGTGTGCTGTAATAAAGCACATTAAAAAACAATTTTACTTATACAAGAACTATTATTGAGTAAAAACGTATTGTACCTCAAGTGGCCTTATAGTATTGGAAGTCGTAAGTTGATAGTTTCTAGTAGAACGTTTTTATTGTTAATTACCTCCGTAAAAGTGAGTTATAGTATTTATAAAAAGATGGATGTAAATAATATGCCTTCGACATCTAAAAAAGCTAGATGTGAACATAAACGTAGATTGACCACTGCTGAATTACAATCATTGTTAGAAGCATCTGGCGAGGACGATGTAGATTAAATGAATGGTGGAAGTGACTCTGATTGACTCTGACGAAATATTTACACAAAGTCGTTTAGAAAAATCGTTGCGGATTGCGTTTTGGAAAGAGACAACACAAACAGAATTTAAGACTTTTCTCGGACTTATGTTCCATATGGGGACAATTAACATGAACCGTCTGAATGACTACTGGAAAAGTATGGGTAACTTCTTTAATAGTGTTTACTTGACTAGATAATTGCTCATAGCCCATATTAAGAAATAAGCGAATAGACAATCCTCACTTGTCAAAGAAACTGAAAAAACGTGAAGTGGTCTAAAAACTAAAAAGTCCCCTATTCAAACTGGTTTTTAATAAAAAATTTAATATGTTAAAGTTTTTTTAATATACCCTAAAACTGAAAGCGCAAAGAATCGATTGCAAGTTACAAAATACTTGTAGAGTCATACTGTTTGGACAAGTACAGTTGTTTAAATAATCGCTTTCCGTTATAAACAAATTGAATAAATTGTAAAATATTTTTTGATCTGCTTGATATTTAGCACACTTTAATAACTCATCAATTGCCATAATTTCAACTAGCTATATTACCTGTCGTTAGGCAAAAAACAAAGTTATTAACATTTATAAATTACTACAAACATAATATCTTAGAGTTTACGGTTTTTTGGAATTATATCAATTATTTATGTATTTAAATTTTGTATTTCTCTACATAAAAAACTTTTTATGGTCTACAACTTTTATTTGAATTATTTTTCTTTAGAATGTATACAAAACGTTTTATAAGCAAAAAAATTTTTTTTTTGCCTTTTAAGATTGTTTAAAAAAACAAAGCAAAATCAACTGTACGTCTTTACGAATTTTTCGTCAGCTACCCCTCATACTATTTAGAATTTAAATTTCTGTATAAGATTTTTTTAAACTATTTAGCGAGGTTCCGTGAACTACTTTCTTATGGCATGGTCAAAGTCAAATATTATTTTTTTATGTGATTAAGCCACAATTATTGATCGTTATTGAGATGAAAATTACATTTTTAATTAACTAATATTTAAAGTTTTGATTTCCACTATTATTTTACAATAACTTTGTTTATTGTACTAATTATGTCAACATGTTTATACACATTTTGTACAGAAAAACGTTTTTTGAGAACGATTTCCGGAATGGAAATCAAAATTTCAAACATTAACACAATCACAACCAATAATTAAGGCCTTAATCCCATAAAACCATAATATTTATCTCAAACTATTCATCGATAGCTTCGACTAAACAGGTTGTAAATTGAAATTTATGTAAAATATTCCCCTACACGATTCTCTGGGCAAAAATATCTAGGTTAAATAAATATAACATGTAAACGAAGAAAAAAACCTGTTGAGACTGCAACTTGTGAGCAGGTAGTTTCAATGTCGTTATTCGAACTTGAACCAAACCGATCGATATTTAGGTATCTATAATATTATTTTAAGGATTAATACCGGCAACATCTATTGTCTTTAAATTGATGCCACATACAGTGATTTTACCGCTCGATGTTAAAACGTAGGTTGGATGTAAAAAATTAAATATATAAAAAAAGTCGGAATATTGAAAAACCGACAACAGTGCCAAGCCTACAAAGGTGCCCTAAACGAACATACACAATTTATAAATAGAAAATGATAGCAATTCTTGGTGATGCTAAATTACTGCAACGTGAAAAGAGTTCAAAAGGATAGCGGGATGTATATATATATATATATATATATATATATATATATATATATATATATATATATATATATATATATATATTATAGTAGAAAGTAAATTAGATAGTACATATTCAGATTTCTTCTACTATAGCGAGGTACATTGGATACCTTACTCAAAGGCAAGGTTCTCAAACAATTCTGGGATTCGAAAGAACAAATATTATGTAAGTTTTTACAAACTAAAAATTAAGATACAAGCTTGTTCTACGATTAAATATGGTTGCAAGATTTATGTTTTATAGTGATTATAACCAAACACTTACCCCATTTAAATTTGTTGTTACAAGAATCAGTTCATTACGAGCATGCTTGACATAATCAAAGCATTCAAATATAAACTATTTCCTAGGCAAGATCAACTAAAAACTGGCGATTTAACGCACTTCTCAACGTGCAACAATAATAAATCCAATTAAGATGATACTGCATCGTATTAAAAATACGCAGAAAAAATTTCAAATCTGAGAACAGAATTTGAAACAAGGTTTAAGGATTTTAATTCTTTAGTACCCAGTTATATGCAAATGGAAGTGATTGAGATTCAGTGCGACTCAAATTTAAAGGCAAAATGCATTGAAGTGTGTGTGCCTGAATTTTACAAATATTTACCGGCAATATTTGAAAATACTTGAAAATTTGTATATGAAATTATTTCCATGTTTGGAAGTACTTATCAGATAATAAATATTCTGTTTGAAACTATATTTATAACGCTTATCTTGGATCAAACAGTCTCGACCAATAAAATGTCTGCGGAAATAGGAAAGATAGTAGCAGAGAAGGGATGTCAAGTATCAGGACGTAAACAACAATTTAACTTTACTATTACTATTAAACCACAGAATACACCACACAACAAGAAGCGAATCGAACGGATTTTTCGCAACCCAAATTTCTGTGAGAATCCGCCATGTTCAAAATAGTTTATCTGTCAACCTATAAAAACTGACGTTTGTTAACGTATTCAGAAATGTTGTTCTGTGTGTGTTGTTTAATAGTAAAAAACGAATAATACTATTATACATATTTTTGTATATACATATACATATTTTACTCCCTTAGGAAAAGTACAATAATATAAGAAAAGTATAATATAATAGTAAAAAAAGAATAATAGGGGAAATGTGCCTATGATGGACCCCTTAAGGAAAAAGCTCCCTAATAATTTTAATTATTTACTTCTTCTTCTTCTTAAAGTGCCTATCCGTTCCGGATGTTGGCGATCATCACGGCTATCTTTACTTTATTTATTGCAGCGCGGAACAGTTCAGTGGTAGTCGTGTTATACCACTTTCGTAAATTTTGGAGCCAGGAAATGCGTCTTCTTCCCGGTCCTCTCTTACCATTTACTTTCCCTTGGAGAATCAGCTGGAGAAGGCCGTAACGTTCTGGATTTCTCATTACATGACCTAGATATTCCAACTTTTTAGTTTTGACGGTCATGAGAATTTCACATTCTTTCCCCATTCTACGCAGGACCTCCACATTAGTAACTCTGTCAACCCAGGATATACGTAAGATGCGCCTATAACACCACATTTCGAAAGTTTCGAGCCGATTCATAGATGCAACAGTCAGTGTCCATGCTTCCATTCCGTAGAGCAGAACTGTGAATATGTAGCAGTTCAATAGACGGCATTTTGTTTTTAATGATATGTCTCGACTGTTGAAAATGGTTCTCATTCTAACGAATGCTGCTTTTGCTTTTATTATTCGCTGGTCCCATTGGCTATTTAATAAATTGCTGGTCATAAATTTGGTTTTCTTTATGTTAAGAGCTAGTCCGTATCTGTTGCTGACTTCCGTTATGCGATTTGTTAATATCTGTAAGTCATTCAGATTATCGGCAAAAACTATAGTGTCATCTGCATATCTAATGTTATTCAACCATTCACCGTTTATTAGTATTCCTTTCGCACAACCGTCTAAAGCTTTTTTAAATACCCATTCAGAATAAATGTTGAACAACAATGGAGACAAAATACAGCCCTGTCGTACTCCACGTTCTATTGCAATTTTATCAGTTAACTGGTCTTCTATTTTGATTTTGGCCGTTTGATTGTAGTAAATGTTTCTGATAATTCTAAGATCTTTGTGGTCAATTCCAATTTCTTGCATTAGAGTCATTAATTTGTCATGTTTTACTCTGTTATTTAATTATTTACTTAGCGGGCTTTAAATATGACCACATAACGTCTTGTTATTTGTATAATATGCAAATGTTTCAAATTTTGATAAAAATTAAGATGACAAAAGTTATTCATAGTTTACTAAAATCCTGTTAAGGGTCCATCATGGGCATATATGCGCTCATGATGGACCCTTTGATACGCCCATGAAGGACCCGTTGCATTTTGTATAAAATAAGTAAATACCAAATTATTTTATTAAACCAAAAGATATTCGAAACGATAAATAATATTACAAATAGGTATTTTTAAGAAAAAAGTTACATGCACAATTCACACACAAATTGTTTACGTCCAGGATTTACATCGGCACATTTATTGTGACACCAATTCTTACACACTTGACAACGAATCCATTTTTCTTTGGATCGTGAATGCGAAAATAGTTCGTTACAGTAAATGCAAGCTGCATCGTCCGAGTCGTCTTCTTCAAAGGAAGATTCACAATCGTCTTCAGAACTGTTTGTAGTTGAAGCACGAACTTGCCTTTTTACTTTTCTTGCGCCTTTTTACTTTTTTTTGCTTCTTTTTCTGCAATTTTTTGTTTTATATCATCAATTTCTGGCGTTGAATTTAAATATCCTGTTTTACCCCTTTTCTGAGTTACTTCAGATACTCCAGCTAAAGGAGGAGGACAAATATCTTCGACCGAGATGTTTAGGACTGACGATGATGTTGATTTCTGATCAGTGATTTTTGATAAACCTTTAATCGAAGAAACATTTTGGTTCCGATGTTCCGGTAGTGAGTTCTCGTCAGAAAATCCTGGTAGTGGGTTTTGTTCATAATTTTCTCTATCTGTTGTTATAGACGGCAAAAATTGCCAATCCTCGAAGACATCTGGATTGAACGGTTCTATTCCTGTCTTTTTAAATGCATTTATTGCATTTGATGGAAGAGCACTTTTTAAATATGCTTTATTAAAGATACTGGCTACTTTAAATTGGGTAACTGTTTTACCTGGATTCTGTTGCAGCCATAATTGAATTTCTTGGCCGTAGTAAGTTTGAAGTGGTCTGAAAAATCCTACGTCCAAGGGTTGAACGTGATGAGAGCAGTGAGCAGGAAAACAAAACATAATAATACCGTTTTCTTTTGCAAACTGGAGAGCTTCAAAACTTTTATGACTACCATGACCATCGAGTAACAACAAAACTTGGTTGGTTTTAGAAGCCTTTGAATACCTTAAAAAATGTTGCAGCCAGAGACAGAAAATGTCGGAAGTCATCCATCCTTTTTCTTGAGCGAAGGCTAAACTTCCAGTAGGTGCATCGATCATAAGTTCGTCTTTCTTCCTCTGTCGAGGAAAAATCAAAGCAGGAGGAACATATGTTCCAATTGCATTCATTGCACATACGACCGTAATATGTAGACCGCGTTCTGCACTACTTAAAGCACCAACTTGTTTGCGACCTTTACTAGCATAAATCTTCTGCGATCTCTTTTGCACAGTTGTCAAACCGGACTCGTCCATGTTATAAATGTTTTCCGGTGGAAATTGAAACTCGTCTAATATATGTGCTAATGCTGTAAAATAGGCACATATATTTGGTTTATTAAAAGCTTGAGCCCTTGCCAACGAAGTATTTTCTGGAGTTCGTAATGATAATCGTGGATTTCGCTTTAAAAAGCCTCTGACCCATTTCCAGCCTGCCATCTTGGTTTCCTTATTAAAACTGTGGCTAATATTGTTTATTTCAGCTACTTCGTATACAAGTTTTCGTAAATCTTTACTGGTCAGGCCAAAAAAACGAGCTTCCATGGTGATAATATGGTCAGCAATTTCCTTTTCAATAGCAGTGAAAAATATTGGTCTTCGTCCTTCCAAATCACCTTTGGTACTTCCTTGCTGCTTATTAAAGCACCTTTTCAAAGTCGTTTTTGGAATGTTAAATGTTTTTGCTGCCAACTTAAACCCCATAGTTTTTTCTTGTATGCTTTTTAAAGCTTGCTGCATATTACTCTCATTCCACTGTTGCCTTTTATGAGGATCCATCCCTGTAAAATGTATTATGTTAATCGTTAAGTAGCAATTTATTTCCTTTTTCCTATGATGGACCCCTAGTCCGTCATAGGTAACGACAAAGGGGTCCATCATAGGTTAATAGACAAGACAGTAAATTTAATTCTGTTACTTTTGTTTTGACCATTCTAACCTAAAACAAAGTATAGTATTTGACAAAGAAAGTGTAGTCATTTTATACAAAACAAAAGAAACACTTAGCTTAACGTATGTTACCAGTAAAATATTACTTACCAAAAAATTTTATTAGATCAGCAACACCAAATTTTAATTTTATTTCACAAATTTACTGTTATAACCGCCACGGGTCTGAAACTTTGCAAATACTAAACTACAAACTTCGTGCGCAAGCGGCAACCAGCGATGTGCATGTAACCGCGCCATATTTGAAATTACAGCAGGTGGTCCATCATAGGCAGGGGTCCAACATAGGCACACTTCCCTACTGTTATATACATATTTTGTATATACATATACATATTTTAATACCTTAAAAACCGATACTTTTAGTACATTAATCTGTTCGTTAAAAAAACAAATCGACATTTTTGACTTAAGACTTTTTTACTTATCAGTACAGAATTGATATATGGGCTATATTCAATTTTACAGAAAATAATACAATAAAACAGATCTACTTCAAAACCATTAGTTTTAATAATTACTTTGTTTCTCAGTGTAACTATAACTTTGCTACTGTTAGTTTTGAACGACTTCCTCATTACTTTTATTAGTGTACTTAATAGTTTAACTGTCATTCTCCCTCTGAAATTTCTGTCCTACGAACATCTAAGGTACCGACAAAGCTTTCGCTTCTTGTTGTCTGGTGTATTCTGTGATTAAACTAACAATGCATTATTAAAAAAATATTTGTTTCTATGAATATTGATTTTTTTATATATTGATTTGAGTACAACACGCTTTGCCTTAAGCCAATGTGGGCTTATGATGTGCAACTCTGAAAATGTACCAAACAATTTAATATTAGAGATAGTGCAAACACACTTGAGGTGTTAACTTTCAATAAGTTTGTGTGTTTTCTCCCGTTTACCTGTTGCGTATTCAAATTTATTAAAATCGGTCAAAAGGTAGGTACTTAAATTAAATATAAATTATATGTATATATATATATATATATATATATATATATATATATATATATATAAATAAATATAAATATAATTAAATCATAAATTAAAATACATAGGGGCGCATTAAGGAAATTTAAATAAAACTTTTTCATTTCTTTTTTTTTGAGACTGGTGCAAAACAAAAATTACTTGCAGTCTTTTTCAATTTACTACTTCATATGTTACGATTTATGTTGATTTGAGTCTATATATTTTTTAAATATTTGTTTTGTACATCGTGTTTTTTTAACATACTTTAGTTTTATATTTTTAAAACTTTTTTGCCATAAAAAATAATTTTTGTTGATAAAAATAAAAATTTCAATACTTATTTCATATAGGTAGATACGTAGTTATGTAATCTTAACATTTTTTTTAAATTCGTTGTCGGATTATAATTAAATTATATTTTTTTGCTGATTTTTTTTATAGAAACATTTGAAATGAATTTGAATTTGAATTTGAATGAAAACATTTTATAACTCAACACACAAGTGATATGTTTTTTTGTAATTTATATATATATATATATATATATATATATATATATATATATATATATATATATATATTAATGTGATATCTAGAATTTTAATTTTCAAACTTTACAAAAAATATATATAAAACATTATTAAAATTTTTGATTGATGATTTATATCACACCTTTCAGTTTTGTTATCTCAGGTTTTAGTCGTGCTTCAATATCTATACTTTACAGCTGATGGGTTAGGTCCAAAGAATAACGGAATAAAACAACATAATACTTTACTTTACTTAATCAGTAGACCCATTTGTACCTTTCGGTGTTGGGCCGCTTAAAATACAATTCATTACATTACACTATTTGACAGTCTTCTGAGGTGTCCTAGCTCTTAACGAACTTTCTCCATTCCTTCCTATTGGATGCCATCTGTGTTGCTTCCTGCCAAGTCTTACCCTTACTCTGTAGTATCTGCGAGATGTCACTGTTCCATTCTTTAATGGGTCTTCCTCTTCTGTTCTTCCCTATTGGTTTGGCGTCCCACACTCTTTTAACTTGTCTATTATTGTCCATCCGGGTTAGATGTCCGAACCATGCCAATTTTTTCTCTTTGATTGACTCGAGTATCGGTTTGATTTTGAGTCTTTCTCTTATTTCTTCATTTCTGATTCTATCAGTTCTTTTTACACCTATCGTTCTTCTGAGGTATTTCATCTCTGCTGCCTGAATTCTGCTCTGATGTCTTTTGTTTAATATCCAATTTTCTGCTCCATATGTCACTGTAGGTCTATATATTGTTTTGTATATTGTCATCTTGGTCTTTGTTGATATTTCTTTGTTATTAAGGAATCCTCTATTTAGTGCTTGGAATAGTTTTCCTGTGTTTTCCATTCTGTTGTTAAGATCATCCTCGATGTCTCCTTTGTTGTTGATTACTGTTCCTAAGTATTTGTATGAATTTGTCTGTATTATTTTTTGTTGGTCTATCATTACTTCTATTTGATCTTCCGTCCCTTGTTTCCTTGATATTTTCATTATTTGAGTCTTCTCTTTGTTTACGTTTAAGTTGTATTTGCTTGCTTCTAGGTTCCATTTCTCTAAGTTGTATTTCAGTTTTTCTGCAGTTTCCGCAATTAATACTATGTCGTCTGCAAATATACACATCTCAGCATTTATCATTTGCATTCTGTTCCAACCGATACAGTATTTCTTGAATGTTTTCTTACATTCTTTCACTATCTCATCTATTACATTTATGAATAGTACTGGGCTGAGACTTCCCCCTTGTCTAACTCCTTGGGTTGTTTCAAATGGTTCTGACTGTATATTTAACATTCTTACTGTATTTGTTGTTTTCATGTATATACTCTTTGTTGCTTCTATCAGTTCTTCACTTACTTGTTTCTTCTTTAGGCTTTCCCATATATCTTTTCTTTTGACTGAGTCGAATGCTTTTTCCATGTCTATAAAGCTCAGATGTATTTCTTTATTTTTCTTTAAGGCTTTTTCTATTACTTGTTGCATGGTGAATATATGGTCTTGTGTGTTGTGTCCTTTCCTGAATCCACTTTGTACATCCTCTAATTTATGTTCTATTTGTTTTCTAATTTTCCTTTCTATTATGGTTTCGTATACTTTTGCTGCTACACATAGTAGTGATATACCTCTATAGTTCCTACAGTCTCTTGTGTTTCCTTTCTTGTATATAGGTATAATTACTGCATTTGTCCATTCTCTGGGTATTACTTTTCTCTTCCATATTAGGTTATATATGTATAACAATTTTTCTTTTGCTTTTACTCCTATATATTTCATCATTTCTGGTGCTACTTCATCGCTTCCTGGTGCTTTTCCAATCTTTATCTTTCTTATTGCTTCTTCCAGTTCTTCTTTTTCTATAGTTTCTGTATTTTCCGTGTTTCTCATGGATACTCTCCTGTTGTGGCTTTCCTTCTCCATTGTATTCGCTTGATTTCCATTCAGTATCAGCTGAAAATGTTCCCTCCATCTTTCCATTATTGTCTTATCGTCGTTTATTATTGTTCCTTCCTTGTTCATTATTTGTTTCAGTTTCGTTTCTTTGTTGCTTCTTAGGTTTTTCAGTGTTCTGTAAAATAATTTTACGTTTTCTGTGCTGTTTTCTTCCATTTTTTCCCCGAATTTTTCCCAACTTTTCTTTTTCTCTTTCTTAACTATCTCTTTAACTTTTGTTCTTTGTCTCTTATAATTTTTATATTTTTGTTGTGTTTTGTCTTGGATGTATTCTTTCCATAATTTCTTCTTTTCTTTTATTTCTCTTTTCACTTCATCGTTCGACCAAGATGTTCGTTTTCCTCTGTTGTTATTTCTTGTGGTTCCACATATAGATTTAGCTGTTTTTATCATCGCATTTTTAAATTTTCCCCATTCTTCTTCTATTGTTTCTGTTATTTCATGTTCATTATCCATCTCTTTCTCTAGTCCTTCTGAGTATCTTATTCTCGTTGTTTCTTCCCTTAGTTTATAAATTTTTATTATTTCTTTGTGTTTTCTGTTTATGTTCTCATTTCTTTTTATTTCTTTTCTTTTGCTTTTGAATGTGGTTTCTAGTAGATAGTGGTCACTACCAATTTCACAACTTCTTTTTACCCTTACGTCTCTTATCCATTTCTTCTCTGTTTTTTGCACTATAGTATAGTCTATAATTGATTGTTCGTCTCTTGATTTGACTTCTCTTGTGATCTTGTGTACCCTTTTATGTTGGAAGTGTGTGTTCATAATCACCAGGTTATTGTCTAGACAGAATTCGAGTAGTAATTTTCCATTTTTGTTTAGTTTGTCCTCCCCATAAGGTCCGATGACATTGTTCCATTTTTCTGTTTCTTTCCCCACTCTACTGTTCATGTCTCCTGTGATGACAATTTTCTCTGTACAATCATTTATCACTTCTTGTAATTTGTCCCAGAATTCATTCTTTTCGTTTTTTGTTGCGTCTTCATCTGGTCCATAACATATGATTAGGTTTGTATTGGTTTCCTCTGTATCCATATCTATGTCTACTCTTAGTATACGTTCGTTGTAATATATCCAATTTTTTATTTTGTTGATACTCTCCTTCTTTATCATGCACGCTACTCCTGCCTGAGCTCTCTTCGTTTCTTCCACTCCACTGTATATTAGTAACATTCCGTTTCCTAATATTATTGATCCTTTTCCTTTTTTCTTTGTCTCTGTTATAGCTACTATTTCAATGTTCTTATCTCTAATTTCTTCCCCCAGTTCTATTTCCTTCCCATTTATACCTCTCACATTCCATGATGCCATTTTCCAAATTGTTTTGTTCTTTTCTGTGTTTAAGTTGTACTTCAATTTGTTTTTACTCCCGTTTGTGTTATTATCTTTAGATCTGCTCATGTCCCTGTTCTGTGCCTGTTTTGTTTCTCGGTCCGTTATTGTGTTTTCTTCAGCTAGTTTTTTGAACTAGTTGGTTCTGTGTTGTATGTTATTTTTTCTATCTGGCTTGTTTTTTGATTCCATTTCCACTTAATGCCTTCAATAATTATGAAACCATATCCAATTTTTGTCCTTTTTCCATTAGTCTTTTCATCTGCTGCTATCTTCCTAAGATTTCTTTGTATCTCTATCTCTTTTAATGTTAGGTCACATTCTATATATACTCTATGTTGCTTATAGTTTATTAGTTTACCCTTGGCTTTCAGTATTTTCATTTTATCTTCGAATTTTTTACATTCGATAACACACATTGTTTCATTTATCTTTTGTACCCTATTTATTTCTGATTTTACTCCCATTTTTGTTTCTATGAAGTTCTCCAGTTGCTCTGCTTCTATTGTGTCTATTGGTAAGCCTCTCATAATTAGGTTATTTTTCTTCTTTTCTTTCTGGCATGCTTCCAATGCTATTTCTATTTTATCTATTTTTTGTTTCATCACTGTCATTTCTTTCTTTAGATTTTCATTTTCTCTTATTATTTCTTTCATTTGCAATTTGTATTCACTATTTTCCTTCCTAATTTCTTTTAGTTCCTCAATCATATTACTCATTGTATTTTTTATCTCTTCCAGGTCGTTGTTTTTCTTTTTATTATCGCTTGCTATTTGTCTCATTAGTTCCACCATTTCGTTCTGGCTGCTGGTTTCATTCGTTGTTGGTTTCGACCTGTCTGGCGTTCGGCTCACTTTTCTGCTCCTGCTAAATATATCTATCTCCTCTTTGCTTTTTCTTTTACCATCTTCATCAACCTTACCATCCGCCATTTTTCTTCTTATTCAAGTAATTAAAGTATTTATAAATATAAATATTATAAATAACGGTTACGGATCTCGACAAGCGCCGCGCCTACCTCTACAGTTAAATCTTAGCAATTATTCTCGATCCTAATCAGTTTCGACTTCTACCACTTGTAAATACAAAATACAATAAATATCAAAACAGCAAATAAATTCAGCCTTTATAATTCTGTATAGTTTTACCGAAACCTGAATAACAGACCTATTGTTTTTGTTGATAATTATTATTGTTTATCGTTCTTAATCACCCGTCTAGCGTAAAAAGCTCAACTCGTTTCGACCACTCAGAAGTTTTACTTTTATCCGTAGGGCAATTAAAACTATCAATTTAATACAGTTCAAAATCAGATAACTGATTATTTACTTACATAAAGGTCCCTTTCAAACACACTTTACACTAACTTGCATGCAGATTACACTCGAAACCACCCAAAATTGGAATTTAATTTCGGAGCGACACTACACACGTCCTACTAGTCTGACCGCCAATCAATCAAAATCATAAAACAACATAATATGATGTGAAAATAATGAAATGTAATAAAATAACTTACTTACTTACTTAGTCCTAAGCCTTTCTACCGTTAGGTGTAAGGCTGGTGGGGTTAAGATTTGCACTGTTGTCTCCATGCTATCCGGTCTTGTGTTAAATTTCGTGCACTTTCCCATGTCAATCCTTTCTTCTCAACTTCTTTTCTGATTTCGTCTACCCACCTAACTCTTGGTCTTCCTCGTTTGTTTTTCCCTTGCATTCTCGTTTCAAACACTCGTTTTGTTAATCTTTCATTCGACATTCTACACACGTGTCCGAACCATCTTAGTTGCCCCTCTACTATTTTTTCGTTTATTGGTTCTAGTTTTAGGTTTTGTCTGATTGTTTCGTTTCGTATTTTGTCTGTCCTCTTTCTGTTTGCTATTTTCCTCAGGAACCTCATTTCCATAGCATTGACTCGAGATTTTTGTCTCCCAGTCAATGTCCATGACTCGCTATTATACATGATTGTAGGTCTAACTACTGATTTAACGACTGCCGTTTTTACCTTCTCCGGTATTTCTTTTGTTCCCAAAAATGTTGTTTTCATAGTGTTAAATAAGCTTCCTGTTCGTCCCATTCTCTCATTTATTTCCATGTCTTGTTTACCGTTTGATTCAATTATTGCTCCTAGGTATTTAAAATGTTTCACTTGTTCTAGTTGTTTTCCGTTTAATTGTATTGCGTGTGTCTTTCTCTTATTTGAAATTATCATTGTTTTTGTTTTCTCTGTATTTATTTTCATATTTATGTTTGACAGTTCTTCTCCTAGGATTTCAAGGTTGTTCTGAAGGTCTTCTCTGTTTTCTGCTATCAAAACCATGTCGTCTGCGAATAGAAGCTCTGATAGTTGAGTCTGTTTCATTTGCCAGTATCCTAATATTAGTTTTCTCATTCTTCTCTTGGCTTTCTTTATTGCTGTATCCAGTACCACTGAGAACAGCAGTGGGCTCAACACGCATCCCTGTTTGAGGCCTTGACTTGTAGTAAATTCTTCGGATTCCTCGTTGTTGGTTCTCACCGTATTTGTATTATTATTGTACATATCCTTTATTACATCAATTGTTATCCTGTCAACTCCTCTTTCCTTTAATGTCCTCCATACGTCCTTTCTTTGTATTCTGTCAAACGCCTTTTCCAGATCAATAAAGCATATATGTATTTCTCCATTTTTATTGATTACTTTCTCACTTATTTGTCTTATTGTGAATATGTGGTCTTGCGTGCTTCTGTCCTTCCTGAATCCACATTGTGTATCTTCCATAGTTGGTTCTATTTGGGTTTTTATTCTTGTTTCTATTATTCTTGCGAATACCTTCCCAGGAATACTTGATATAGTAATACCTCGGTAATTATTACAGTTTCTCTTGTCGCCCTTTTTGTGTATTGGTAGTATAATGTCTTTCTTCCAGTCCTGTGGTATTTCTGCTCTTTTTATGATATCATTCATTAGTTCTTTCATGCTGTCCACTCCCTCTATTCCCATGAATTTTATCATTTCCGGGGTGATATCATCCTTGCCTGGTGCTTTGCCTAATTTAACTCTTTCAATTGCCTTTTCTAGTTCCTCTGTTGTTATGGGTTCTACTTTTTGTTCTTCATTAATTTCTTGTATCTCCACTATGTTGTCTACGTCTGTATGAGTTTGTCATTACAACTTACTAGTCGTTAAGATTATGTGTGTAAAGCTACGACACTCAACATTAAAAACACACATATAAAATATAACATGTAAAATAATGGACAAAATACATTTTAAAATGTGATGTCTAGAATTTTAATTTTAAAACTTTACAAAAAATATATATAAAATATTATTAAAATTTTTGATTGATGATTTATATCACACCTTTCAATTTTGTTATCTCAGGTTTTACTCGTGCTTCAATATCTATACTTTACAGCTGATGGGTTAGGTCCAAAGAATAACGGAATAAAACAACATAATATGATATAAAAATAATGTAATAAAATAAACTGATTAAAATACCTCCAAAAATTATTAGCATACAATGTTTATCAAACAAAATTCGTTCTACGTACGTGAACCTTCAATAATGCATGGATAATATAATACAACTACAATCTAAGATACAGCTTATTATTCTACATAAACAAATCAAATAATATTCAGTGTCCTTCCTAATGCAAGTTTGATATAACGATTGTACCAAGAAAAATTTGTATGAATTATCCAATTCACACGTTACTAATATGATATAATATTTTTTAACCCAAAGTTCTCAAGTTTAATACATTATGAATGTTTCTCCCGTTGAAACGCTTCCTTTGCCTTGAGTTGTCCAATTCCTTGTTCTATGCAAAATGAACCAACAGTTCTCAGCAGCCTCCTTTGTAATTAGCAATATTAAACAAGATATTGCAATTTAGTGTCTTCAATGCTCTCCTTCGAATGCACGTACCTGTCCAATGATGCCAGCCTCTTTTCCTCTCGCCAAACGTAATCCCTTGTTACGAAATAAACAGCGATACGTAGAATACAAGTAGGAAAAGTTTACTTACAAATTTGTACCAGATCAGCTACCGTCGGACACAATTACTTCACCAACTCACAACTTATTCTTTATTACTTACTACCCTTGGATACCACCTCGAAAACCAACCATTCACTTTAAGAAACTGGAACTAACTGACTCTCTCATCTCCTCTATCCGTTCATCCAACCTCTCACTATACACACCCACATCCACTTTCCAAATTCTCGGCCAATCAGAAATTTGCATATCACTCCCACATAAAATCAGAAATACCTACAAACTTTCCTAATTCATATTATTTCTACAAGGACACTTACTTTCTACTGGATATTTACATATTTCGAAAAATCATTTACTTATTAACTATTTTTATTGTCCTTTTCATGGCGCAAATCCGGCTTACGGAACACTTTATGGCTTATGGGGAAAAACCATCGTTAACTTCTATTCATTGTATTCGTACAAGTTATATTTATACAAAAGATTATTTATGACTAAGATTACCTCTGATTAATTCCAGGCAGCTCGGAGTAATTTTTTTATTTTCTATAATCTCTGAAATATTGATTTCATCGTACATTTAATATTTTTACCCTTCAATTTTGAATACCACAACTCCCCGCCATTTGATTCGCCGAAAAACTCTTTATCATTTTTTTTTATAAAATGACAAAAGTTTTTCAAGGGTCAAATTATTACAATATGTTATTGAAATTTACTCATGATACCGATAAATGTCGTGAATGTTACAAATCCAACCGCCAAATTCGCAACAACACTTTGATCCCATTTTAGGATTGTACAGCAAACTGATCTGATCTAAGTTCTCTTTAGCTTCATTCGCTACCGAATCCAGTTTAGCTGATCCTGAAAAAGCTTTCCTGTATGTTTTTTGTGAGTTTTTGTACCCGATATTTGTTTCGGTATGCACAGATGAAATAGGTATTTGAGATCCTGGTTTCTGCAAGTTTTCTACATCAAAGCTTGATCTTAAATTCGAAAAAACAAATTTACTGGCTATAACATAAGATTCTAATTCCACAATTTTTCGTTTTTGTTCTCCTAAAAGTTTTAACAATCTGTCAATTTTCATGTATAAACTTTCTTCTATAAATGTAAATTTATTTAGGCGATCCATAAGTCTTTTTTTGTCATCAGTTTTCATTTCCAGCAATATCTGCAAATTTTTCTTTTCCAATTTTACAGCTTCCAACTCGGAAATTAATTCCGTTTTCTCCATCTCGCATACTTCTTCTTCAAACACCTCCGTTTCAATTATATCTTTTCCCTTTTCTTTTATCAAACCTGATTTTTCTTTTTCTTCTTCGACTGAGCTCATCTCTTCTTTTGCGGAATTCCCTATTTCTTTTTTTAATTTTGTTTTCTGCTTTTTCTTCTTTCTCTGTCCTTGCTTTGTTATCAAATTTATTTCCACCGTTTGTTCTTTGTCTAAATCATCCTTTTTCCGATTCTCATCTTCCTTGTCCTTTTCCATGTTTTCTCCACATTTTATTTTTCTTTCATCCTCATTTTGTTCACATGTGTTCACGGTCCATAGTATTTTTTCACAAAATTCTGAATTTTCGTCCATAATTGCCTTCTCTTTCCTGTCCTCCACCTTTAGTTCTTCTTCTGTTTCTTTTCTATTTTCCATTTCCATTTGGTATTCCGAGCACCACGTTTCTACTCTTTTCATTTCTCTTATAATAACTTCTTTTTCTTCCGGTTTCTTTTCTATTTTGTTGTCGGTTGCCGACAATTCTTCTGTACCTTTTCTTTTCTGGTTCTCTCTTGTCTCAACCTTTTTTTTTCTTCTTTCTTCTCGTTCTCCCTTTTTTTTCTTCCTTTGCTTTTCCTCTTCTGATTGATTTATTACCTGTATTTCCAGTTTGTTCTCTACGGTCGTATTGATTTCTTTATAGTTTCCCTGTTCATTTGTCCTTTCAACAATTTTCGTCATATCTGTTTCTTGTCCCTCTTCTTTGTGGTCTGGTTCTGCTCTGATTTCCAATTTATTTTCAGAAAAATTAATCGTGATGTGTTTTTCGCTCATCTATTCCCGCTATCATATCATGATTTAAATCGTCGATCACCACACATTGCATAATATAGAAATTTTCTCCCACTCTGATCCGTACTCCCAAACCTTCGTTTACTGTCGTCAATTTTTTATTGTTCGCACCCACTAAAGCAACCCTAGGAATCTTATACATAAATATGTACAAATTCAATTATTTTACTAAATTTCTCTTAATTAATGATATTTCCGATCCAGAATCAATCAAAATTTTAATCGCTCTATTTTTTATAAATGCATCTAAAAATATCAAATTTTAATTAGAGTTTTGTCTTTCGTTCCCCGCCAGCTGTATAAACTCTCTCGGATGACAAAATATACCAGAGAGTTTTTTATGTTTCTTTAGTGGATGCTTTCTTAAAAATCCTGTCTGGGCTCACTGCATCCATCTTCTTCCTCTCGTTCTACGGATACATGGTTCATTTCTCTTCCGTTTTGTCTTTGGAAGCTTTGGTTGTTTCTCTCGTCCCTTTGTTCGTTAATATTCCTATTCGGATGATTTTGTGCAACTCTGTCCCTATTGTTCCTTTCATATGTTCTGTTTTGTGTGCCGTTTCTGGTATCGTAACTTTGTTTGTCTATTGTAATTGTTGTACTTTCTCGGCCTATATTCGTTTGTTGCTCTGGGATATCGGTTTCTCTGGTCATAATTTGTTTGGTATCTTCTTTCCGGTCTATGATATTGGTCATTCTGTCTTCTATTTCTCATTTGCCTTCTTTTCGCCTCTTTTAACTGTAAAAATTGGCATAAACTATCAATGTCTTGATAGTTTCTTAAAATCACGTGATCCTCCAAAGTTTCCTCAAAATGTCTGCTGATCATTTCTACCAGCTGTTCGGTAGAATATATTTATTCCAGATATTTTGAATTATTGTATATCTGTAATGCATATCTTTCTTCAGATATCCCCATTTCCTCAGTATACTTTCCATTTTGTAGTTCTTGATTAATTTCCCCTTGTTTATTTTTCCCCCAGAAATAGTTGAGGAATTTGTTTTCGAAATCTGTCCAATTTTAAAATTCATCCTCTTTGCTTTCGTACCATAACGCTGCTTCTTCTTTCAGATGGTTTCTAATTGTTTCTTTGCAATCGTCAAAATATCTAACATGTTGCAATTTAGTTTTCAAATTTTTAACAAACGGTACTGGGTGTGTCGTTCTAATGTCCCCGCCAAATTGTATTTTCGCCTCGCTTGTTCCATGGACGATAACTTCTGTTCTCTCTGTTCCTCTTAGTTCAATTTCTGCAATATGTTTTTCATTTTGCTTTAATCTCCTTTCTACTTCTTTCCTGTCTTCTTGTAGCGCACTTTTAAAGTTTTCTTTTAACTGTTCTAATTCCATCTTTTGCACAGTCTTAATATTCTTCATTTTAGTTTCTATTTGTTCTCTCTGCATCTCTAGTTCCTTTTTCTGGCAATTTCGTATCTCCTTAATTGTATTTTGGATATCTTTAATCTTCGTCTCTTGTTTTGCATTCTTTAGGGTTATTTCTTCTATCTGTTGTATCAGTTCTTTCTTTATCCCCTCAACACATCCTTTAATTTCCTGTTCATAGTTTTCCAGACGCTGCTCTATATTTCTGTTATTTAGTTCTATTGCTTGTCTTGTTTCCAGTTGGTTTTCTTCCATTGTTTGTTTTATTTCATCCATTGTTTGTTTTGTTTTATCCATTTTTTGTGACTGAAGTTGCATTAGTTGTAATATTTTATCTATTCCTGATGGTTCTTTTCTCTTCTCAACTATTGTAACATTTCCTTCATTGTCCGATCCTTCTTCCAAAATTGTTTCATCTTCTCTGTTATCCTCCTTCCTTTCCTGCATTTTCTTTGTCTCCTTGTGACAGACATGTTGTTTCTTTTTGTTACTCTTTTTGTCCCCGCGAAATGTAAAATTTTACCACACTCTATATGATGCAGAACACGACAAATCTTTCTCCCCAAATTTAATAAATTTTCACGACAAATATCAAATATGTGATCCGTAAAATTCAAATAATTCAAAATAAATATCAAATGTACGATTGGCAAAGAAAATAAAAATCAAATAATTCAATAGCAGTAAATATCAACTAACTACGATCAATCAATCAATCAAATTTTTGTCAAATGGAAAATTGTCAAAATAATTTAAAATTCAAAATTCATTCAAAATCTCTGGACCACCTGTAATTATTCCATCTCTCTTTCCCTACCATCAAATGTAAAGCTTGCGATATTTTAAAGCCCTTACGTTGGGTTGGCA
Source organism: Diabrotica undecimpunctata (assembly GCF_040954645.1). NCBI lineage: Eukaryota > Metazoa > Arthropoda > Insecta > Coleoptera > Chrysomelidae > Diabrotica > Diabrotica undecimpunctata. Next base: position 91,204,197 of record NC_092803.1, on the reverse strand, counting down.
GTTAATGTGATATCTAGAATTTTAATTTTCAAACTTTACAAAAAATATATATAAAACAATATTAAAATTTTTGATTGATGATTTATATCACACCTTTCAATTTTGTTATCTCAGGTTTTACTCGTGCTTCAATATCTATACTTTACAGCTGATGGGTTAGGTCCAAAGAATAACGGAATAAAACAACATAATATGATATGAAAATAATGTAATAAAATAAACTGATTAAAATACCTCCAAAAATTATTAGCATACAATGTTTATCAAACTCAAAAACTCAAAACAAATTCGTTCTACGTACATGAAACTTCAATAATGCATGGATAATATAACTACAATCTAAGATACAGCTTATTATTCTACATAAACAAATCAAATAATATTCAGTGTCCTTCCTAATGCAATTTTGATATACCGATTGTACCAACAAAAATTTGTATGAATTATCCAATTCTCTCCACAGCTCCGTGTCCCCTCTCAGAACAAATTTGATCTCCTTCGACTATCGACAACTTATTCACACGTTACTAATGTGATATAATATTTTTTAAACAAAAATTCTCAAATTTAATATATTATGAATGAAACGCTTCCTCTGCCTTGAGTTGTCCAATTCCTTGTTCTATGCAAAATGAACTATCAGTTCTCAGCAGCCTCCTATGTAATTAACAATATTAAACAAGATATTGCAATTTAGTGTCTTCAATGCTCTCCTTCGAATGCACGTACCTTTCCAATGATGCCAGCCTCTTTTCCTCTCGCCAAACTTAATCTCTCGTTCCGAAATAAACAGCGATACGTAGAATACAAGTAGGAAAAGTTTACTTACAAATTTGTACCAGATCAGCTACCGTCGGACACAATTACTTCACCAACTCACAACTTATTCTTTATCACTTATTACCCTTGGATAACACCTCGAAAACCAACCATTCACGTAATAACCGTGTTCGTTATAGAGGGAGTATACTGTATATATATACTATATACTGTATATATATATATATATATATATATACTGTATATATATATATATATATATATATATATATATATATATATATATATAAATGAAAAAAGAAGAAAGAAGAAGTAAGAAAAAAGAAATTTTTTAGATAGGAAAAAAAAAGATCCCATAGGACTACCAACAACAAATTTTTGGTAGTCCTATGAGATTTAGTCTTTCACCCAGTCTAAGTAGCTATGTCATGGATTCATGGATGATGTTATCAGTGAGGAGTTTATCAACAATTGCACTTTTTTCATTTCTTTTATTAAAAGATATGTAGTTGATTTAGTTTTGGCACTTCCTAAACACAAAATGAATGAAATAGTCAACATTCATAATCAACATATACAATTTACAGTTGAGGAAGAGGTAGATAATTCTCTAGTTCCTTAGAGTACGTTTCAAGTCCAATGCATTATACAGGTCGGTGAATTGTTTGCAGTCGGTAAGTTTGGTATGGTTGATTCGTAGTCTTCTAATAGTCGATGCTTCTCTTCTAGTTATGAAGTCTAGGGAGAGATAACCAATAAAAGATTGAAGTTTATGAAAAATTGTTTTGCTCTTTTGCTATAAGTTTTGTCAAGTATCCTCTACGGACTTTTTAAAAACGGATTTAGAGATTCGTTAGCTAGTTGAATTGGGGTGACTTCAGTCACCCCGTGGTTGGTAGCTTCTTTGGCAAAATTATCTGCTGTTTTATTACCAGTAATTCCGGTGTGAGAAGGCAGCCATATGAGAGAGACTTACATCGTATGCAGAGAGATTTTGGTATATGTCATGAATGTTTTGAACTAATAGGTGGTAAGTGAAAATTGTATTGACTAAATGGATATATGAAAGTTAATCTGAACAAATGACAATATGTCTGTTTCGATGGGAGATGCATTTAAAAGCCAAAAAGAATACTATATAGTTCACCTGTGCAAACGTTGCATATTAAGGGTAACCGAGATGATCTTACAAGTTCATGTTTAGTGGTTACTGCACAACCAATACCAGTGGTAGTTTTAGAAGCATCTGTATAGAGAATTAAATTCTCAAAATACTTTCTTTATAAGAAGGTTAAAAGATTCAAGTTTGTTAAAAATGGTGAGTGAGGTATATATTGAAGGGAGATCTTTAGCCCAGAGGGGAAGTAAAGGTAGAGGAAATAAACTAGTCAGAAAAAGGTTAATATTTTTAAGTAGTGGACAAATTAATTGAGGTATAGGTTTTATGATAAGGCGTTGGTTATTGTTAGTGGAAGAAGTCGCCATTGTGGTAATTAGGGAATAAACGGGATTAAATGGATTTGCGGATGTTGATTCAGCATACGAAAGTAGAAGTGATTATCGTCTTAGGGTTGAAGAAAGTTCGTTAGATTCACGGTATACACTCTCAATAGGACTAAAGCGAAAAGCGCTCAGACCTAGAAGTAGTTTTATCGGCACCCCATTGAAGATGACTGAGGGTTTTAAAAATGTTCAACCTTTTAAAACAATTGATTTTAAGTTCAGAGATTTGATTCTTTCAATTTAATCTGGAGTCAAACATAAAACCGAGAATTTTACATTAGTTAACAACAGAAAGTAGAGAATTTTTAAATAAAATTTGGGGTAAGGGAGTGGAAATCCTTCTGGAAAATTGTACTGATTTGGTTTTGCTCTCAATGAGTGATAATCCTAGTTCGTTAGATCTATCTTGAAGTTTGTATAAGTTTATATGAGATTGGGACAGATGGCAGTAAATGATTAGGTCATCAGCGTATTGAACATATTTGATGGGAGGCAAATTTCGTTGATTGCAAGAATGAATAGAGTTAAACTTAATCTTAATTTTGAGGAAAAGATTGAAAAAGTTTACCCTTGGCAAGGACTTTAAAGATTCTTCCAATTAGATAGTTTTTTACAAATGAGAAAATATTGCCATTTAAATTATAGTGGGAGATTTGGTCAATTATTGCTTTTCTGGAGATTGAATAAAATGCCCCTTCAACGTTAAATATAGTTGCTACGACATCTTGTTGATTATAGATTGCTTAAGAAATGTGTGTTTGAAAAATAAAAAGGTTATCAATAGTAGACTGATTACGTCGGAAACCGGATTGAGCGTCGGGAATAATATTATACCGTTTAACGAACCAAGTGAGTATTTTATTGATCATTGTTTCAAGAAGTTTGCACGTAATACAAGTAAGAGAAATCAGACGAAAGATATTGGAGTTATAGAGGGTTGGTCAGGTTTTTTAATTGGAATGATTATAGAATTGCGCCAAACATCTGGGAAATTTAGTGTGTTCCAGATAAGGTTATATATTTCGAGAAGTTTGGAGAGAGATGTATTAGAGAGATTTTTAAAAAATATATAAGGGATATCATCGGGATCACCAGCAGATTTTGTACATAAAAACAAGGTAAATTTTAGTTTATTTAGGGTAAACGAGGCGTTCATAAACGTGACATCGTGTGGAGTTGACGAGATGGTGGAGAAAGATTGAGCGCGTAAAGAACTGGGAGTAAAAGTCATATTACTTTTATTGAATCTGTCTTCAACCCAATTAGCGAGTGTGTCGGAAATGAATTGACTGTCAGAGATAACTGTGTTGTTGAAGATGGTAGGAGAAATAGTTAGGATATAGGAATGACGGATAAATAAATTCATAGAATGAAGGTTAGTTTTATTGCCTTGAATTTGCGAAACAGTTTTTTTTTATAAATGAGTGGAGTTTGCATTGTGTGTTAGGGTGGAAGTGTAATTTTCCCAAGAGGATGTTTTGCTTTGCTTAATAAGGAATTTTGCTTTAGCTTTAAGTTGTTTGAGTTCCACCATAGTACCATTTTGTGAGTAGAAGAGATGGTTTTTTTACCGATAAGTGATTTGGCAGCAGTAAGTAAGCATTCGTATAACAAATTTAGAATAATGTTAATATCCTCTGAAATAGCTAAGGAAGATAATAATATTTATATCCAATATCCAATATTAAATAATTATAGAAAAATTTTTAAATCCCAACACCTGGATTGCTGTTATCATTTTAACATCATCAAAGTTTTTCAATCTTTTGGCTGTAGTAATACTATGTTTAACTAATATTGTTTCATGGTACATTGACATTTTGTTTTTGACACCGTTCACGGGTTTCTTCTTATCAATCAGTTACCAGCTGAAATCCGTTTGAAGAGGTTTACTCTCCGGACACTGGAACTCACTTAAGCATGAGTGTATGTTACCTGAAGTAAAATTTAATTAAAATATTAAACATCATATAATATTATTAACATCATGTACAATCTTCGGTAACACATTACATTTTAAAGGGTTTTTACCGAAATATTTTGGTGGCTCAGGCATGGTAACCTGTAAGTATAACCATTTTGCTCTTTTTTAACCTTAGTCAAAATTTTAAACCACGTTTGCTGTAATTAAATGGTTTATACTTATTTTAGGTATTTTAACCTGATGATGGAACAGTTGTTCCGAAAACGTTCGTGCTTTTAATGTTGCCCTTTTAAGGGTTTTTATAAAATAAAATATACCCACATACAAAGACTAACCTCTTTTTGTTATACGTGGTATACAGCCAGCTGCAGGAATTATTTTCCTTGTGGATTTTAATAATATTTCAATTTTAGAATTAAATTTTAACCAATCAGTGTTTTTAAAAATCCAGAAACTTCTAGTAGTGGGTTGCTTATTGGAGGAGCTGGATATGATGATAGAAAAGTGGTTGCTATTATGTAGACCATCAAAAACTTCTTAGGAGAGGGAAGGTGAAATTTTGGAGTCACAAAGGCTAAGATCAATGGCTAAAATGATCCTGAGGAGACGTTAAAATGGTTATTAAGTCCAGTAGTTAACAGAAATGTGTCTGAACAATTTAAGATGTTTTTAATAACTTTGCCTTTACCAAAGGTACGGAATGAGTCCCAAATTCTGTTATGGGCATTAAAGTCACCAACAAGAATATACAGGACAGGAAGTTGAAATATTAAATCGACTATCTCTTCTTCATTGAGGGTATGGTTAGGAGGGATCTACATGGTGTCTTAACAAATGGTAAGTTTGTAAGGACACCAAGCAGTAACCGCTAATGTATCGCAGTACTGTATAAACTATAAAACTATATAACTATAAAAAATCAACAAGGCCAACTAGAAACAAGCAAAGCTCAGATATCAAACATAGTTGAAAACTTCTATACTGAGTTATACCGCTCAAGAAACGATCCCCCCGACTCTTCAAAGCAAAATCTGAAAAGACAAATAACAAACGTAAATTCTGAAGTAATGCCCGAAATAAGCGAAGTAGAAATAGAACATGCAATTAAAGAATTGAAAAGAAATAAAGCACCGGGTAGTGATGGAATTCTGGCAGAAATGTTGAAAGAAGGAGGAGAAGAAGTCATCAGGTACCTAAAAATACTTTTTAATAAATGCCTATTTGAAGGAAACATACCAAGGGAATGGAATACTGCTAACACAATATTAATACACAAAAAAGGGGACAATACAGATCTGAAAAATTATCGTCCAATATCACTACTATCACAACTTTATAAAACATTCACAAAAATAATTACAAATAGATTGACAACAAAGTTCGATGTATATCAACCAGTAGAGCAAGCCGGATTTAGAAAAGGGTTCAGTACATGTGACCATCTTCACACACTAAAGGTCCTAATAGAAAAAGTTAACGAATACAATTTACCAATCTGTTTAGCATTTATAGACTACGAGAAAGCTTTTGACAGCATAGAATTATGGGCTATTGAGGAAGCACTGGTCAACAGCAGAATAGATTCTAGATATAGGATATTAATACATAATATATACCAACACGCTGAAATGGTAGTCACGATGGATAACGGAATGAAAACGGGGCCAATAAAAATCAACCGAGGAGTAAGACAGGGAGACACCATATCTCCAAAACTATTTACTGCCGCACTTGAAGACATCTTTAAATCACTAAATTGGGAAACGAAGGGACTGTCGATAAACGGAAAGTATTTAAACCATCTAAGATATGCAGATGACGTAGTACTAATAGCCGACAGCTGGAAAGAACTGAAGACGATGATCGATGAGCTTCATACGGAATCCATAAAAAAAGGACTGAAAATGAATCTGAGTAAAACTAAGCTAATGTCGAATAAAGATGATCAACCGATGATAACCATCCAAGGAACAAAAGTGGAACATGTAGAAGAATACATATATCTGGGTCAGAATATCAAGGTAAACAAAGAAAACCAAACTACCGAAATAAGCAGACGAGTAAGAATGGGACGGGCCGCATTTGGAAAGCTCTCATACATACTGAAAGACAAAAAGATACCCCAAAACCTTCGAACCAAAGTGTTCGATTCTTGTATCCTTCCCGTTCTCACTTACGAAGCTCAAACCTGGACATTCACAAAAAAGAACATGGACAAGATTCGAAAAACTCAGCGAGCCATGGAACGACAGATGCTTGGTATCTCACTAATAGATCGGCAAACGAACGAAGCAATCCGGAACAAAACAAAAATAAAGGACGCCGCGAAACAAGCAGCTAAATTAAAATGGAAATGGGCTGGACACAACGAACGTCTCGAAGATGGTAGATGGAACAAAGAAGTCGGAAACTGGCGACCGTACGATGCGAAGAGACCAAGAGGAAGACCTCAAATGCGCTGGAGCGACGATATCAAAAGAGTCGCAGGACCAATGTGGAAACGCCTAGCACACAACAGGGATGAATGGCGAGAAATGGGAGAGGCCTTTATTCGACAATTCGGATAGAAAAAGGGCTAAAAAAAAAAAAAAAAAAAAAAAAAAAAAAAAAAACTGTATAGCAGTAACCGTATCCTTTGAAGTTTTTAAGTTTGGCTTAATGGTTGATTTTAAAATTTGTTTCCCGAAGACAAAATATATCGGAATTATGAGAGGAAATAATATTTTGAATTCTTTCTAGGCGATGATAAATTCCATCGCAATTCCATTGTATCAAACTGAATGTTATTAAAGATGATATGGGAGAAAGGAGAGAAAAACTATTGAGAAGGAAAAGAGGAGTCACTTGTGTAACCAGCGTTAGTGAGCAGTTGTTCTGTGAGATCTTTTTGATCGGTATAAAGAATTTTATTTACTAGACGTGTTATACGATTTTGTAATGATCCACAAGGAAACTAAGTTCCTGTAGCTGGCTGTATACCATGTGTCACAAAAAATTTATGTTAAAATATTTTATAAAAGGTATATAAATTAAAAAACCGCAAATATTTTCATTGTTTATTAAGATTAAGACTGAAAATTGAACACATTGTAAAAGAATATCTAAATTTTATAATTCGATTTATAAATGGCATACACAGTGAAGAAGTCAATTAGTTTTAAAACATTAAAATAATGGTACTCATAAAATATCGCTACAGAAAAAATGCAAGGGAGATCTGTCCACTGCAATATCTCAGCTTGTTTCTTGTTATTGGTTATGGAAAGTTCTGTTTTTTTTTAAATTATGCTTTTACACCAGCTTTTCATTGAGCCTACGTAAAGCCGTATGACATGAAAAATATCAAAAGTAGTATAAATGTTTAGAAGCTAAAAAGCACTTTTGCAAACTGTTTTTTTAATAAGTTTAATAAAATGTTGAAATTTATAAATAAAGCTTCAAATAATCGATTCAAAAAACATCAAGTAACTGTCAGGTTAAACACCCTTTTTAAAGTTCCTCACGGATTTTAAAGATTTAAACAGTATTAAACAGATAAATTAATTCATCGACGAGTTAATAATACGAAGCGATATTCTTTAATCACAATGTGATAAGATAACGAGTATCAAATTTGGTTTTATATTTCAATAGTCGAATTTAATTGTGGCTATATTGGTGTAATTAAAGAAAACCAGTGAAAATTCCAAAAAATAGTGAGATCCTTTTTTTCTTTCTTTCCAGTTTGGGAGAGGGTCCATTAGGTACTCACATTTAGGTATTGTGTTACGGTCTGGGTAACCAGGACTACACATCATGAACAGCAATTAAATATTTACATTTACACAAAACAACTCCAATTCCAACCCAAAATCATATGTCGTTGCCGCAGTCTCTAGACCTCCTTCCCGTTCGTTTTCTAAAAGGGAACAAGTTATTGTCATGCACTCCATTTTGAATACTATTTTATTTGAGTATATTAAAAAAATTGGTGAAATAGTTTAACCAAAAAATATTACTTTTACATCTAGCATTTCGAATAATCGAATCTGCATTTTCCTCACTTCTACCGACATCATTGATCAACTAATACACCGAACGTCATAATTAATTCCACCGTCATCTTTATCTGCAGGCTTCTTTCTGCGACCAAAAGAATCCTTATTTCAAATGTATCTCCTTCCATCCCGCTTTCACTAATCGAACAGTCCCTAAAAAATACGGAACATCAGATAATCAATAGGCATATATCATGAGTTTTCCTAGGGTAACATTGTAATCTCTGACAAGGACTTCGAAGTGCAATCTTCTCTGTTAATTAACCATGAAAATACATCCTTTAAAATATTTTTATTCTCTGACAGACTATAGTGTTTTCTTTGTAAGCTTACGGGTCGTACCGTGAAGTCTGATCGCAAATTCTCCAGTTGACCAGATCACACACTCATTGCAGCTAATGCTCCTCCCTCATTTTCAGCTGACTCTAAGGAGTCCTTAATCCCGAATCCTTAACTTCATCAAAAGAACTTCTATCTTCGGAAATTGAGTCCATCTCCGTTAACTACACACCCAACCTGGCTGCCATTATGGATTTATTCATCTCTCGGCGTACTAATTCAAAGCCCATGTTGGCAGTAGGACAAAAAAGAGGACACTTCATTGACAGTCCTCCTGATACTCCTACCATTCCCTCTTCATCCGGTATTCTTGCTCTATTAAGTTCTTTTCCTCCTTCGACATTCTCAATGCCACCCAAACCAGCCAAAAAATGTCCAAATCTAATCTTTGATTATTATTTGATTACTCGATGAAACCTAATTTTATTTCCGCTATAGAAACGATTTACAAAGATAATCCGACTAATTTTACACTCAATTCCACGCAACTTATTGCATTTCTTGAGAACTCCTTTGTATGTATCACCCCACTACAAAAAGCTTAAAAATCCTCCAACATAGATGGTATTCAAAAGAACTTATTGCAGCTCTACATAGGTACAAGGAAAAGATCACTAAAAAACCGTATCACTAGAATCTTAAAAAAGTTAAAAGAACAGCCTACCTCCGACTTACTGGCTTACTGTCAAGATTAGATTTGGACATTTTTTGGCTGGTTTGGGTGGCATTGAGAATGTCGAAGGAGGAAAAGAACTTAATAGAGCAAGAATACCGGATGAAGATAAAATGGTAGGAGTATCAGGAGGACTGTCAATGAAGTGTTCTCTTTTTTGTCCTACTGCCAACATGGGCTTTGAATTAGTACGCCGAGAGATGAATAAATCCATAATGGCAGCCAGGTTGGGTGTGTAGTTAACGGAGATGGACTCAATTTCCGAAGATAGAAGTTCTTTTAATGAAGTTAAGGATTCGGGATTAAGGACTCCTTAGAGTCAGCTGAAAATGAGGGAGGAGCATTAGCTGCAATGAGTGTGTGATCTGGTCAACTGGAGAATTTGCGATCAGACTTCACGGTACGACCCGTAAGCTTACAAAGAAAACACTATAGTCTGTCAGAGAATAAAATTATTTTAAAGGATGTATTTTCATGGTTAATTAACAGAGAAGATTGCACTTCGAAGTCCTTGTCAGAGATTACAATGTTACCCTAGGAAAACTCATGATATATGCCTATTGATTATCTGATGTTCCGTATTTTTTAGGGACTGTTCGATTAGTGAAAGCGGGATGGAAGGAGATACATTTGAAATAAGGATTCTTTTGGTCGCAGAAAGAAGCCTGCAGATAAAGATGACGGTGGAATTAATTATGACGTTCGGTGTATTAGTTGATCAATGATGTCGGTAGAAGTGAGGAAAATGCAGATTCGATTATTCGAAATGCTAGATGTAAAAGTAATATTTTTTGGTTAAACTATTTCACCAATTTCTTTAATATACTCAAATAAAATAGTATTCAAAATGGAGTGCATGACAATAACTTGTCCCCTTTTAGAAAACGAACGGGAAGGAGGTCTAGAGACTGCGGCAACGACATATGATTTTGGGTTGGAATTGGAGTTGTTTTGTGTAAATGTAAATATTTAATTGCTGTTCATGATGTGTAGTCCTGGTTACCCAGACTGTAACACAATACCTAAACGTGAGTACCTAATGGACCCTCTCCTAAACTGGAAAGAAAGAAAAAAAGGATCTCACTATTTTTTGGGATTTTCACTGGTTTTCTTTAATTACACCAATATAGCCACAATTAAATTCGACTATTGAAATATAAAACCAAATTTGATACTCTTTATCTTATCACATTGTGATTAAAGAACTTCGCTTCGTATTGTTAACTCGTCGATGAATTAATTTATCTGTTTAATACTGTTTAAATCTTTAAAACCCGTGAGGAACTTTAAAAAGGGTGTTTAACCTGACAGTTACTTGATGTTTTTTGAATCGATTATTTGAAGCTTTATTTATAAATTTCAACATTTTATTAAACTTATTAAAAAACCAGTTTGCAAAAGTACTTTTTAGCTTCTAAACATTTATACTACTTTTGATATTTTTCATGTCATACGGCTTTACGTAGGCTCAATGAAAAGCTGGTGTAAAAGCATAATTAAAAAAAAACAGAACTTTCCATAACCAATAATGTTAAATTGTTTTAACAATTATTTTTATGTTTTAAAACTAATTGACTTCTTCACTGTGTATGCCATTTATAAATCGAATTAAAAAATTTAGATATTCTTTTACAATGTGTTCAATTTTCAGCTCTTAATGTTAATAAACAATGAAAATATTTGCAATTTCTTAAACAAGAAAAAAAAATGCTATTTGATTTCCTCTGGGCCATAGAAGGTTTTGGTTTTTTTTAAATGTTTTTTTTTATTAGCTTTATATTGAGGCTACATACAAGTGTATGACATAAAAAAGTCAAAGATATTAGAAATTTTTATATGCTAAAAATTTGTTATTCTTCAAACTGATTTTCAAAAACAAATTTAATATAATCTTGATGTTTTTTTTTTATAATTTAAAACGAAGCCATAAAAAATCGATTGCTATTTACAAAATATCCCTAGAGTGACTGTTTGGACAAGTACAGTTGTTTAAATAATCGGTCTCCTGGATAAACAAATTGAATAACTCATAAACTGTATGGTCGTTCTGTATGACATTTAGCACACTTTAAAAACTCATTAACTGCCATAATTTTAAATAGTTGTATTACATATCGTTATGCAAAAAGAAAGTTATTAACATTTATAAATTATACTTTAAAAATAAGAGTTTTTAAATTATCTCGGTCAATTCTTTATGTATTTTAATTATAAAAATCTTAATATTAGAGAACATTTTATAATCTGTGACTTTTATTTGAACCATATATTCTAACATGTATAAGAAACGTTTTATGCGCATAAACTTTTTTCACTTTTTACGATTGTTTAATAAAAAAGAAAAGCAAAATTAGCTGAAGTTTTACCATAATTGTCATCAGCTACCCCTCATATACCTTTTAGAGACTTTAAATATCTGTTTAAGATTTTTTCAGCTTTTTTAGAGTTGTAGATCATAAAAAGTTATGTAATTTTTGAGAGTATCTAAATTAAAACACATGAAACTATTAATCGAAATAGTTGCAAAAAACCTTATTTTTGCAGTTATTTATAAATTAAAATAACTCTTTTTTTTGCGCAAAAACATGTAACATAGCTCGTTGAAATTATGGAAATTAATAAATAAATTATTAAAGTGCGCTAAATATCAATCAGAGCAAATAGTTTATAGGTTATTTAATATTTTTATAAACATTTATAATAACTTTGATATCGTTTATGCCACAAACTTATATAGAGGCTTAATGAAAAACTGGTGAAAAACACACTTTCTAAAAAAAAGACTTTCTATGACCATTACGAGCCAAGAGAGCATTTTATATTTAAAACCAAAGCATTTTATTCTTAAAATCATACTTCCATTGTCTATTAACAGTAAGAGCTGAAAATTGAAGGGACTCTAAATGAAGATCTGAATTGCGCGATCCAACTTACAGAGGGCATATGCGGTAAAGAAGTAAAAATTTATAACCCGTTAAAATGATGGTATTCGTAAAATACCGCTTCGGAAAAGTAGAATGGAGAACCATCTGAGCTCCGTTTTTTTTTAGATTTGAACTTTTTTAAAATGAATCGCGCTTGCAAAATTTGCAATATCTTGGCTTCTGTGGCACGTAAAACATAGATTTTTTTTTAACTGGGTAGCTCAACAAAAAGTTGTTTAAATAATCGCTTTCCATGATGAACAAATCGTCACTATTTTTATTAGTTACATTACATACCATTATGCAAAAACAAAGTTATTAAAATTTATAAATTTCTGCAAAATCAAGGGTTTTTTGCAACTATTTTGGTGAATTCTTTATATATTTTAATTTATAGTAGAAACCCTCAATTTAGAAGAGTAATTTCATAGTTTAAACGCCGAATATCCTTAAATTTAAATGTACACAGCTGCCCTCGAAAACTTGCTGTTTTCTCGATTGTAATTTGCATTTCCTCATTAAAAATTACAGAATATATTGTAACGAAATAGCCCATCTTCGATACGTCATAATTCTTAGAAGGACGAATCTAGAAAACGTAAGAATCGGCATGTCAATAGCGCCCGTCTTTCGGACGGGAGACAATTAGAGGTGGGACAACGCCAGAATGTTCTCGAAAAGTAACTTTATTATATATATGTAACGTTGTTAGGAGTGAGTTTAGTTGATAAGAGAGTACCGAACTGTAAACTTATAAATAAATATATTTATATAAATTCGAACTGCTCGTTTTATTTAATCTCGCTACAGTTGGTGTTACGGTGTGAGTAAAGAAAATATAAATTCACAGTGACTTTTGAAAAAGACTTTTGAAAAAAAAAGTATTATTCGTCGGGAACATCCGCGTAGTGATCTTTATATAAAAGAACATTTAAAAAGTACGTGTGTGCCTGACCAAAGATGCTGCTAGTAGAACTTTCAGTAAAACAATTGTGAAGAACGACTGAAGACTGTTCTCAACAAGAATGGAGAAGACCCAGAGACATTCCAGTTCCAGTCAGCAGACGAAGCCGTTTTAACTAAAATAATTGATGGAAAATTCGAGAATGTTTCCAAAAGATTCGATGAAACGTCTCAAATTATTAAAGAAATAGCTAGACAAAATGACGAGAAATTCGAAAATGTTGCTAGAAGATTCGACGAGACTTCTCAAATAATTAAAGAAGTATGTAATCAAAACAATGAGAAATTTGAAGAAGTCTCAAGAACATTCGATAACATACAGAACAATGTAAACAACGTAGAAGAGAAGGTCAAACAGTTAGAGAGCATGATAACTAATACAAAAGTGCTACCACCAGTTAATACAATAGCCTTAGATCCGGTAGTGAAAGAAGAATCACCTAGAGACGAAACGACACATAATATGAGATTCAAATTGCCACCATTTGATGGAAAGTCTTCTTGGTCCATATACCTTAGACAATTTGAAGCTATTGCGACAGCCAATCATTGGACAGAACAAGAAAAAGCTGTTTCCTTGACTGCTGCTTTACGAGGTGATGCTGCAGATATCCTAAGATCGATTCCTAAGGGTCAAGAAAAATGTTACCAGACCTTGTTTACCCGACTAGACAAACGTTATGGAGATGCCCATCTACAACAAGTCTACAAGGCGCAACTAAGAAGTAGAATTCAACGAGCAAGTGAAAATTTGCAAGAGTTTGAAGCAGATGTTGCTCGTATAGTGTGGTTGGCTTATCCGAAGGTACCAGACAACATTTTAGAAGAAATTGCTGTAGATACCTTCGTCAATGGGTTAAAAGAAAGTGAATTACAGAAAGCTTTACGACTAGCAAGACCGAAAGTTCTAGATGAAGCGCTCGCTATTGCCTTGGAACATGAAACAGCTAGTCAAACTTCACGGAGTTATCGAGTAAGAACCATTGAAGAAGGCGACGAACCAAACGATGAACGTCTGGAAAAAATGGTACGAAAAGTAGTTCGTAACACGATGCCGAAAAGACGCGAGCCCAGATGTTGGAATTGCGGTGACGTAGGTCATATTCACCGTAATTGCAAGAAAATGATACAACAGTCGGAAAACTAGAACGGGTCGACAACAAGGGGCAACTGCCGACCTCGAGAAATACAGCATCCATAGTAACTGTGAACATTACATCCTCAGGTGGAATTCATAGCTTGTACTAAGAGGGTCGTATCAATAATAAAAGTAGATCGTTTTTGGTAGATACAGGTGCAACGAGAACTATTGCACGGCCAGAAGTAGTACGAGGCCATCTTAAATTATTGCCTGCAACAGTAAAGCTTAAAACAGCAACTGGTGAGATAATTAATACATATGGCGAGGCTAATGTGTCAGTATCCATTGGCCAGACCACAGTGAAACATACAGTATTAATTGCAGAGATCTCCGATGAGTTCATATTGGGGATGGATTTACTAAGGAAAGTTGGGGCTGTATTGAATGTCAAAGATGGAGTTCTCGAGATCAGTGGTGAAGAGTTGCCGTTTCATGAAGACAAAGAAGATGTTATCAGCTTAATAACTACTTGTGACGTAACAATACCCGGTAATAGTGAGAAAATTTTGATGACCAGACCTGATGGTTACTGCCGAGAGGGAAGTTTAAGGATGGTCGAAGATGTGAATAATGCCGAGTTCCTAACGGCAAAAGCTTTGGTGAGAATTCGAGATGTCGTTCCTGTAAGAGTTATGAATTTGAAGGGAACTGCTATTAAGTTAAGTAAAAGAACTTTGATCGGACAGTGTGTTCCCGTGGCTTCGATTTGTTCCATGAATACTAATGAGAAACCGCCGAAATCTAAGTATCCAAAGGAGCTTGTTGAGACGATGATTAAAACGTGCCAAGATCTTGATGATGAACGAACTAAAAAACTGAAGTCTATGCTGATAGAATTTCAAGATGTTTTTACCATAGATAAGAAGGATATTGGCAAAACAAGCATAGTAAAGCATAAAATTAATACCGGAGACGCTCAGCCAATCAGACAACAACCTAGACGATTTCCATTTTCGAAAAGAGAGAAGCCGAAGACATCATCAAAGATATGAATAAACAAGGGGTAATTGAACCATCAAACAGTCCATGGACATCACCAGTAGTCCTAGTAAAGAAGAAAGATGGTTCAACACGTTTTTGTATTGACTACCGACAGCTCAATGCAGTAACTAAAAAAGATAGTTATCCTTTGTCCAGAATAGACTATACTTTGGATACACTTTCTGGTTCTCGTTGGTTCTCCACACTCGATCTGAAAAGTGGATATTGGCAAGTAGACATGGAGCCAGCTGATCGTGAAAAAACCGCATTCTCGATAGGATCAGGGCTTTGGCAGTTCACAGTTATGCCCTTTGGTTTATGTAATGCCCCGGCCACATTTGAAATATTAATGGATGCAGTTTTAAGAGGTCTAACATGGAAAACATGCCTGGTTTATTTGGATGATGTAATTGTAGTTGGAAGATCCTTCGATGAACATGCCAATAATCTAACAGAAGTCTTTCAACGATTGCGGGCAGCGAATCTGAAGTTGAGTCCGAAGAAATGTCACTTGTTTCGACGAGAAGTAAAGTACTTGGGACATATTGTAACAAGTAATGGTGTAACAGCTGATCCTGAAAAACTTGCAGCAATTAAGGATTGGCCAGTACCAAGAGATAAACACGAAATTAGAAGTTTTCTTGGCCTATGTACATATTACCGCCGTTTTGTCAAAGGATTTGCCAATATCTCCAAGCCATTAACAAAGTTGACAGAAGAAGGCAAAGAATATACATGGAGCGAAGAGTGTCAAAGAGCTTTTGAACACTTACAAATGGCTCTGATCAGCGCACCGATTTTAAGCTACCCTAGACAGGCAGGAAAATTTGTGTTGGACACCGATGCAAGCAACAGTGCAATAGGAGCTGTTCTTTCCCAAATCCAAGATGGACAGGAGAAAGTCATCGCTTACTTTAGCAAAGTCTTGTTAAAACCAGAAAGAAACTATTGCGTTACCAGAAGAGAATTGCTAGGCGTAGTGAAGGCTTGTGAGCATTTCCATAAATACTTGTATGGCAGAAAGTTTCTTCTTCGCACGGATCACACTGCTCTAAAATGGCTCCTACAATTTCGTAATCCAGAGGGCCAGATGGCAAGATGGTTAGAACGATTACAAGAATATGATTACGAGATCTAACACAGGACTGGCAGAGTTCATTCAAATGCTCATGCCCTTTCGAGACGGCCATGCAGTGCAAATTGTAATCACTGTCTTAAATTAGAAGAACGACTTTGCCCCGTGAGACGAACCATCGCCATTAATGAGCAATGGCAGCCTCAACAGCTACAAGACGCTCAAGCAGATGATCCATGTATAAAAAAAATATTGGATTGGATGCGTCGAAGTGAGAGAGCTTCTTGGCAAGACATTAGTGCATGTAGTCCAGAAGTCAAGTGGGTCTGGAGCCAATGGAATTGCCTAGTGCTGAAAGATGATCTTCTGTATAGAACCTTTGAGAACGATGATGGTACAGAAACTAAGCTTCAGTTAATTGTACCTAAAAGTAAAGTGTCAGAAGTATTGCGTCAGTTGCATGACGGTGCATCAGGTGGACACTTTGGTATCACGAAGACTCTGCAAAAGGTTCGAGAACGGTTCTATTGGGTGAACTGTAAAGATGATGTAAGAAGATGGTGCCGGAAATGTGAACTGTGTGCAACCAGTAATGGTCCAGCTGGTAAAAAGAGGGCACCCATGAGACAGTACAATGTTGGTGTCCTATGGAAAGAGTAGCAATCGACATTGCAGGTCCACTTCCAGAGACAAATGATGGAAATAAATATATCCTGGTAGCCATGGATTATTTTACGAAATGGACTGAGGCTTATGCTATACCAAATCAAGAAGCTGCTACCGTTGCAGAGGTACTTGTTAAAGAATTCTTTAGCCGATTTGGTGTTCCCTTGGAGATCCACTCCGACCAAGGGCGAAACTTCGAGTCAACCCTTTTCCAAAACGTTTGTAAATTGATTGGTGTCAATAAGACCAGAACGACACCCCTGCATCCTCAATCAGACGGAATGGTCGAGAGAATGAACCGAACAATGGGTACACACCTATCCAAGGTTGTATCAGAACATCAAAGAGATTGGGAACAGCATATTCATTGATTCCTAATGGCCTACCGCTCGGCCGTGAATGAACCTACAGGCCAGACTCCAACCTGCCTGATGTTAGGTCGTGAAGTTCGTTTGCCCTGCGATCTAGAGTTTGGCTGCAGACCTTCCGAAGAACATGTTGCAAGCGAAGATTATGTCGACCGCCTGAAGTTAAGAATGAACAACATTCATGAACTTGCCCGACAACACATCCAGATAGCCAGTGACAGAATGGAAGATCAATATGATTCTCGATGCAAGAGTGAAAGCTATGAAGTAGGTGATCTTGTTTGGCTTTATAATCCACAACGTCGTCGAGGCTTGTCTCCCAAACTGCAAAGACAATGGGAAGGTCCATATGAAATTAAAAAGAAAATAAACGACGTAATATTCCGAATTAAGAAGTTGCCGAAAGGTAAACCAAAAGTAGTTCACATAAATCGTCTTGCACCATATGCTGTCTCAAATGAAACCGAAGAAGCAAGAACCCTTCAAGATGACCGGCGACCAAGCTTTAATGAATTTATGTCAAATTACGCAGAGAGAAAGAGTGCTAGATTCGGCATGACCACAGAAGTTCAGCAGGATCTTTTTATTGTTCCGCATAACGTCTCTCTAGCCCACTGTGTTGCCCAAGATCTTGAGATGACTAAAGGAATTTCATCCGTATTTTATAAGAAATTCGATCGTTTGGACGAGTTAAAAAACCAGCAACCTAAAGTTGGAAGAGTACTGAGATTAGAAGATGGTTCTCGATCTTTGCTGTATATGGTGACCAGGAAGTCGTATACAGACAGGGCAAGCTACGAGGATATATGGCGTGCTCTAACCAATTTGAAGAAAATTGTGTGCAATTACGACATCAAGAATTTGGCCTTACCCAAGATAGGCCATGCACTAGATAATCTGGACTGGAAGATTGTCAGAAGCATGCTTGAAGTGATCTTCCGAGAAACCGGCGTACGAATTACTGTGTGTTGCATTAACCCGATGAGATCGTATCCTTCAAAGTCAGTAGACTGTTATTTCTTTCTAAAGGGCTCATGCAGAGCTGGAGAGTCCTGTAGATTCCGCCATCCTGTGCCTACATATACAGTTGCTGATCGGGACGATCAGATTTAAAAGGGGAGCAGTGTAACGAAATAGCCCATCTCCGATACGTCATAATTCTTAGAAGGACGAATCTAGAAAACGTAAGAATCGGCATGTCAATAGCGCCCGTCTTTCGGACGGGAGACAATTAGAGGTGGGACAACGCCAGAATGTTCTCGAAAAGTAACTTTATTATATATATATATATATATATATATATATATATATATATATATATATATGTAACGTTGTTAGGAGTGAGTTTAGTTTATAAGAGAGTACCGAACTGTAAACTTATAAATAAATATATTTATATAAATTCGAACCGCTCGTTTTATTTAATCTCGCTACAATATAAAGTAGTATATTTATTTGTGCTTCTCTATAGTAGACTTGACCAGAAGTTGTCGTACAGTGTTGCCAATTCTTGTTCAGAAGTAGTAATTATGGTCATACAAAACCTGTATTCTTCCACGCAGCGATTATTACCGTAATAAAAATACAAAAAAACATGATTTTTTCAATAGTAAAAATTAAGCACAAAATTGTAATGAAATAAATTTTATTTATGTGTTCCGTTTCGTTACATATTTAAATTTATAAAATAAAAATCGATATTTTAAAACATTATTTTTCAATCGTTTCGCCGAAAAAATGGTTCATTTACATTGGCGTTTCTATGGGTAGTGCATTTTGTGAGTATATTTTATGTGATAAGTTTGTAAACTTATTGTTGTCAATACTGTTTTAACAATACTGTATTGTAGTATTGATAAAACGTGTTATTGATAATAAGAGTGTTATAGTTTGTCGTTTTATAATAAATTTCTAATTATATTCTTATACAGAATTGTTGAAATTATTGTATATATAGTATATACACAGATTATTGAAATACAATGGCCGAAAAACCGAGTTGTTCCAAGAGAAGACAGCAAAATTCTGATGTTGATTCCAAAAATAAAAAGCCGCAAAAGAGACGAAAAATATTAACGTCCGAAGAGAAGGTAATGATACGAAACGTTTATGAAGGAATTGTCGGCAGAAAAATGGCATTAAATGTTAGCCAAGCGGTCGACATTTGTGGCAGTTTAACAAAAGTATCCGTTAGCTGTATTTATCGTGTACTTAAAAATACATCGGAAAATATAAAGCAAGAAAAAGGTAAAACTAGAGGTAGAAAAAGCATTGTTTTCGATGACGAGACAAGGAATATTATACGTCGAAAAATTCATTCATTTTATTTTCGGAGTGAAATTCCAACACTGAAAAAAAATTTCTCAAGAGCTCGAAAACGATGACTCTTTACCCAAGATATCTCGTAGGGTCTTAATCAGAACCATGCGCGAAATGAACTTTCGATATGTAAAACGCAACAGAAAAAGTATGCTATTAGAAAAAAATGAAATTATTCTGTGGAGATGAAAATATTTAGAAGAAATACGAAAAATTCGCAGCACTGGACGCAAAATATATTATTTGGATGAAACCTGGATTAACGAAGGTCATACAGTTGGAAAAGTTTGGCAAGATTTAAATGTCAAAAGTAAACGCGAAGCATTTATAGAAGGCTGGTCTACAGGATTAAAAGCTCCATCAGGAAAGGAGCGGCGTTTAATAATCACCCGTATAGGAAGTGATACAGGGTTCCTTGATGATAGTTTGCTTCAATTTGAGTCGAAAAAAAACAGGTGATTATCATAAAGAAATGACGAAGTATTTGAGCGCTGGTTTAAGAGAATCTTACCAAAATTGGAATCTGGGTCTGTGGTTGTTATGGACAATGTGCCACATTATAGCCGCAGACTAGAACAATTACCGACGACGGCATGGCAGAAAAGGAGAATTCAAGAATGGCTTACAGAAAAGGGGATTGCATACGAAGAATCAATGCTCAAAATTCAACTACTTGACATTGCACGGTTAAGGAAAAGTGAATATCTTAAATATGTTGTGGATGAAACTGCAAAAGATTATGGTGTCAAAGTTCTACGTCTACCACCTTATCATTGCGAACTTAATCCCATTGAACTTATCTGGGCGCAAGTGAAAGGAAAAGTAGCACGCAATAACAAAACGCTCAAATTAAACGAAGTTAAGGAACTTTTGATTTAAGCAATCCTCCATGTAACTCCAGAGAAATAGGCTAAATGTATAGGCCACATAATTAAAGAAGAATATCGTATGTGATAACTTGACACTCATGTCAAAGTTTTACTAGAGCCAATTATAATTACACCAGGTGAAGATAATGACAGCGATAGCAGCACTGCATCTTCAGATTTAGACAGCGAATAATATTTTCTAATAGTTTAGTAGGAACATCAGCATAAAAAAACCAAAAACAAAAAAAAAACGAGAAGAACATAGTAAGTGTGTATAATGTTTGTGTTTAAATAGAATAGTACAATGTTTTGTTACATCCAAAATTATTTTTATTTTGTTTTTATAGAATTTTATTTTGTTTTATAGGATTTTATTTTGTTTTGTTTTATACTGTTTAAGTGTTTTGTTTATTTTATTTAATGGGACAATATGGCTCTTGGCGAACACCCATTTAAAAAAAGTGAAGCGCCACAAGACATACCTCTCGGGTGGTGTGGAAACTGTCTTAAAATTTGTTTTAAAAAAATTTCATTGTGTAACTCTTTAAGGACGGGTCACGCCAAAAGATTTTTTGGCGTAACTTCCGCGACAGCCTTGTGGCATCAGTAAGCTTTCTGCAAAATTACTTGTTTTTTATAGCTTTTTGTTTGTGGCATAAAATATTTATTTATAGGTTTAATTTACTGATTTTTCGATCTCTATATAAAGACATCGTTTTCAAATATACAAGTGATAGTAATATTTATTTTTCTATGGCTTTTTGCTTGCCGTTCTGTATATGTAGAAATAATGTTGGGAAAAAGTAACAATATATTTAATTAAAATATATTAAATTTACTGACGTTTCGATCTCTATATAAAGAGATCGTTTTCAAATATACAAATGATAGCAATATTTATTTTTCTGTGGCTTTTTGCTTGTGGCATTCCGTATTTTTAGGGAGAATGTTGGAAATAAGCCACAATACATCTATTTACATGTTTATTTTACTGACGTTTCGATCTCTATTACAGAGACCGTTTTTAAAGTTAAGAAAAAAAAAGAAAATAATATAAGAATATATAAATATATAATAATAAACAAATAAAATAAATATAACTATAATTTATATCTTTGAAAACGGTCTTTGGATATAGAGATGGAAACTTCAGTAAAAACCTGCAGATAAATATATTGTGGCCTATTTTGTACAATAATATTTAAACAATATAATATAATTAACGTTGAAATAAAAGTGAGTGTACGCCACTGGATTTTCATACGTCTTTCCCCACTTCTACGCTTTAAAACGATGACTCACTCTCCCAAATAGTGAAATTAGAGTTTAGAAACTCACAAATGGAAGAACTTTTTGAGATCTACAATTTTTATTTTAACTATTTTCCTCTAAACTGGATAAAAAACGTTTTATAGGCAAAAGAATGACCTCTCACTTTTTAAAATTGTTTAAACAAAAACAAACCAAAATAACCTGTATGTCTTTACAGATTTATTATTAACTAACCCTCATATATTTTAGAACCTTCAAATATCTGTATAAGATTTTTACGTGAAATCAATGATTTTTTCCCAGATGGACTGGTGTATAAATTAGTTCTCCGATAAAGATGAACTTATTTCTACTTTTCAATACAAGAACTAAAAATAACTAAAGAAATACATATTTAAATATCTAATACTTTGTTAATGTTTATTAACTTGTTTTTCACTAATTTGCTTTTCCGAAGTTTATTATATCATAATTATAATACCAGCGAAAACGTAAAATTCAAATTAATGCATCTCGAATATGATGTATGCACCTTGGGGATAAAAAATGATTAATGAAAAAAATATAAACATTTTTTCAAGTTAATTACGTAACGGAAACGGTGTAAAATAAAAGGATATAAAAAAAAGTTTCTATTTACTAACCAGAGTGTAATATCCATGTTTGACAAGCCGAAGGATTTTTTGTCGGAAATCTGAACATTCTTAATCCATGAATTTTGTATGGTGATAAATCACATTTGTAATAACAACAAATATTTCCAGTCATCTGTAAAAAACCATTTATTTATTATGGAAGTAACATTATTTTAATTTAAAATCACTTTTTTCAAATATTATCGAATGTATGTATTATCCGGTAAAATTTATTTCTAAATACCTAATTTCTTCATTTCTCATACAAATGTTTTTTGTTTTAAACACATAGAATTAAAATGTTTTACTTACCTCGTACCAAATTTTTGTAATAGGATTCTGATATCGACCTCTGAAGTCAAACGAGGTTTAAAACAAGCTCCACATAAATCCAGTTTTTAGGTGTTAAAAGGCATCAAACTAATTACAGTTTTACTTAAAAAGTGAATCTATGATTTTTCTCACCACAAGTATAAAATCTGTGAGTACAAATATTTATTTAATCTAAATAATTAACATTTAAGTTAAATCCACGTAAACAAGAATCAATTTTGGTTATAAAGCAACAACTTTTTACTGCTACCGTTTATCAGTTCTGATATCGAGGGGACAGGACCGGACTAGGTTTTTGAGAATTATCGATGATAATAATTAAAAATGGATAATTTTCCGCCTCTTGGGGCCCCTGAACAAGAACTGGAGTAAAGTTCATCAAATACAAATATGGAACAATCTTTTGAAACTGTCACAAATCAAAATGTACCTAAATTTCCATCCAAGACACAAGCAATAGTTTTTCCTGCGCTGCAAAATACAAAGTTGAAAGACTATCTATTTGCAGTTGGTGATTTAATGCATCCAAAAAATATTCTCTTCTCCTCTAGAATGTCAAATGGTCGAATTTACATTTATCTAACAAGCGAAACTTTAGTTAATAAATTTTCTACAAATTAACAAAGGGATAATAACTGTAAACCATCAAAAATTCAGGCTCGTAAATTAATGTCATCAAATGAAAGATTATTGATATTAAATGTTTATCCTTCAATCTCACATTCAATTATTGAAAATGCACTTTCTAATTTTGGATTAATTTTGGTAACTCCAATAAATTTTTAAAAAATTGGTACATCAAATCCTAATTACAAACACATTTTCAGTTTCAGAAGGCATACTCTTATTTCTCCCCCAGTCTCATCAATATCCGACTCAATAATTGTGAATTACGAAATGACATCATATCGTATATTTCTTGTAATGGAGAAGGATCTATGTACTAATTGCAGGCAAGCGGGACATTCGGCTGAAAATTGCCCAACTACTAAGGAAACTCAAACATCTCAAACACAAAATGCTGCTCCAACTACTTCAACTGATCCAATAGACAATGAATACATTCCCCTAACGCGAAACATATCTTCCTCGGCTCCTATACTATCGACTAAACCGGATATCCATATTTTACTATCTACTCATGTTAAAGAAAGCACTGATTTTCAACAAATGTCCCACGATCCTCCCTCAAACAAACGAAATCGCTCTGAAATTATAACCTTTCCACCAAATGATACTTCAGTAAATAACCCCTTTCCAGACCCTAAATTAAAAAAGCCAAAGTCTACAATCACAGACATAGGAACCATTAAAGTAACTGACGATATAAAAATTCAGCTAGACGAATATATGAAGATACTTCAGTAAACCATTTAATATCTTATGAAACATTAGTAGATATACTGAAAAATGCTCATGGTACCCCTGACCCAGTAAGCTTAATAAAAACTTATACAAATGATCTAGAAAACTTATTGAAACTTTTAAATCAACTACATGAAAAATTATCAAATAGAAATCAAAAAATAGATGCACTAGACTTCGAAACAAAATACTTAAATCCATACAATCAAAAACTAACACCGAATCCGATAACGAAATTGTAAAAGATATATTATAATGGCTTTCTCAATTATCCAGTGGAACCTACGAGGGTATTACACTTGCCTTGAGATATTACAACAATTGATTAAAAGCTTACTCCATCCATACTTTGTCTACAGGAAACTCATTTTAAAAATACTAAAGTTCATAATTTAAAACACTACACATGAACATAGAGGAAAGTAGCCTAATTTCGGATAGTGTCTTAATTTCGGATAGCGGTGTATCTAAAAAAGTTTCTTTATTTGCGAACAGAAACCTATACGTATGTCACGCTGAATACCAGAGAACATTATCTTAAATTGTTTAGGTAGTAGAGCTGCTCCCCGTTAGATGGCAGTGCCGAAACCACCAAACGTTATTGTGCAGTTTTTTTTCGGTCGTATTTCAAAGCCTATTTTTTCGTGTTTTTATTCCTGTTTGAAGTTTGATCTTTTGGCAGGGGTAAGCTAGAAACCTGTTTCATTTGATTTTGCTACTAATTTAAAGCAGATTTTAATCACATATAAATTAGAGAGCCCTAACCTTAAAAATAAAAAATTCCTAATTTCGGATAGTACAAGTCCCATAATTTCGGATATCCGAAATTAGGAACCTTAAATTGATGATCATGTTAGCATAAAAACTTTTGTTTCTTTTCAGAAGAAAATGCCAAAAACAAGTAAAAAACATAAACAATGGGATCCAGACCGAATGATACGTGCTATCCGTGCCGTCAGGGGAAAGGAAATGGGGTATCTTAAAGCCTCGAAGTTATTTGCTGTTCCAAAATCAACTCTGGAAGATTATGTTAAGCAAGAAAATAAAACTCCGGAGCAGTTAGTTGCTGTTAAAATTGGAAGAAGACCAGTACTTTCTGCAGAAATGGAAGCAGATTTAGTCTCGTATTGCCTAGAAATAGACCGGCGATTTTACGGAATTGGGACCGCTGATATCAAGAGACTTGTATATCAAATAGCTTTACGAAATGGTCTTCGTCATCCATTTGCCCATGCCGAATCTGCCGGTAAAAAATGGTTAAGGGGATTTATGAGGCGAAACGCAGTTTTGTCCCTTAGAAAACCACAAGGAATCTCGAAAGCCCGAATTAAGGGATTTACCCCAGAAAATGTCAGCAGATTCTATGATCTTTTAGAAACGTCAATGGAAAAAGTTAACTTCAACCCCGCAAGAGTTTATAACGTTGATGAAAGCGGCATAACAACGGTTCAGTCCAAGAATACTCGTGTTATAACATTAAAAGGAAAAAAACAGGTTGGATCTGTTACCGCGACTGAAAGAGGCGCATTAGTTACTGTTGTATTTTGTATGAATGCTGCTGGTGGGTTTGTCCCTCCATTATTCGTGTTTCCAAGAAAGAACATGAAAGTGGAATTATTAGATGGATCGCCGCCTGGCTCTATTGCAGCTTGCCATCCATCAGGTTGGATTCAGCAGCACATTTTTTCCCAATGGCTACAGCATTTCGTAGCTCACGTGAAACCATCCCGTGAAGACCCAGTGCTGCTTATTCTTGATGGTCACTACAGCCACACAAGAAATATAGATGTGATAGAAGCAGGACGTGCAAATTTCGTTACAATTTTGTGTATCCCGCCGCACAGTTCACACAAACTACAACCTCTAGATTTGTCTTTTATGTCACCATTTAAAACATATTATTCGCAACAAATTGAGATGTGGTTAAGGCAAAATCCTGGACGCACCATAAACTCGTATCAAATTTGTAAGCTTATGTGCCCGGCATATTTGAAAAGTGCTACTGCAGAAATTTCCGCGAATGGTTTTCGCAAATCTGGAATATATCCTTTTAATAAAAATAACTTTTCTGATCACGATTTTATAATGGATAGACAAAGAGAAAGAACACCACCACCCATAAATCAAAATCATGGGGAAGTATTACCAACAAGAGGTCAGTCAAGACCAGAACCACAAAGCATTATCGAAAGAACACCTCCAAAACATAACTTAACAAATAAATCATCCAATGCAAATGCAACTGAAACTACGGCAACTATGATAAGAGCTGAGGATATTAGTCCACTGCCTTCTTGCAGTTATACCTCACAAACAAACAAACAAAAAAATCCTCGAAAAGGTTCTAGTTGGATAATAACTAGGACACCTTATAAAGATGAACTTGGACGAAGTGTAGCCGAACAAGAAAGAAAAAAGTCTTTGAAAGAAAAGAAACCAAAAATAAGCAACGAATTAAATCAAGTCAACAGAAAAAAAACTCCACGCCAAAAAAAGCAAAAGAAAAAAATTGAATCGAGTAGTAGTGACACTTCACATCCTGGTGATGACCTTATTTTGGATGATGATTCTGATATGGATGTAGACGATGAAGATGGAGACACAGAATGTATGTTTTGTGACAGTTTATATTCCGAAGATACACACGGTGAGAAGTGGATAAGGTGTATAAAGTGCTTCAAGTGGTGTCATGAGATGTGCGCCAATGCTGATAAGAAGAAAACCTATATTTGCGACTTTTGTCAAGATGTGTAACTATTCTTATGATGAACAAAATGGTGTCTTAATTTCGGATAGGGTATCCGAAATTAGGAGCCCTAAAATTTTTGACATACAAAAGCACTAATTTTATTGAACAATATTTTTTGTAAAAAAGATTTTCAATAAATTGTCTATGATAATAAAATTAGTTTCTATATTACTCTGCAAGTACTCTTGAGTAGATAAAAGTTTAAAATGTGTTATTAGGTGAAAAATATGACACTAATTGTAAATGGTATCCGAAATTAGGCTACTTTCCCTTATAAAAATAGAGAAAATGTAGACCATGCTAGTGGTGGCGTAGCAATTTACACTCATTCATCCTCCGATGTAGACATTCTTCAAATCAATACACAACTTGAAGCGGTCGCAATTACTATCAAAGGGCCTTTAAAAATGAACATATGTAATATATACATTCCACCTACATAAAACCCAAGCAATAATGAAATCTCAGACTTGATTAAACAAATACCTTCACCTCGTATAATAGTTGGAGATTTTAATGCACATAATTACATATGGGGATCAAAAATAATTACTCCATTAGGTCTTAGAATCGAAATAATGTTGGACAATTTTCAGTTAAACCTACTAAACCATGGAAGAAATACTCATTTTGACATTTCTACTGGTAAATCCTCTGCCATAGACCTTTCAATATGTGATCCAGCATTATCAGCTACCTTATCTTGGGATGTACTTTCTGATTTAAATGATAGTGACCATTTTCCGATTGTAATAACAAATCCTGACAGTATACAATACTCTTGTAATGTTGAAAAATGGAATATCAAAAATGCAAATTGGCAAGACTATTATAATCTAGTTTTAAATTAAATGAATGCATTACATGAAATTTTACAATCAAATAATAATATTGATAGTCAAATTCAAGAGTTTTCCAATGTATTATTGAATGCCGCCGAAAAAGCCGTTGGTAAAATGAATTTTAAACAATTAAATTCGTCAGTCCCTTGGTGGAATTCTGAATGTCAAGAAGCTATTAAACTTTCAAAAACAGCATTCAATCGATTCAGGAAATATAATACACTTGAAAATAAATTAGAATTCAAACGACTAAAAGTACGAGCTACATTTATAATTAAAAGAAGTAAACGTGAATCATGGAAAAAGTTTGTTTCAGAATTACATTCATCTACACCAATTAATAAAGTATGGCAAATGGTACGAAAGATATCCGGGAAAAATACCCCAAACCACATTAACTTCTTAGAAGAAAAATAAAAAATATACACTTCCCCTCTAGACATAGCCAATATTCTAGCTAATAGTTTTGAAAGTTTCTCAAGTGATGATGTTCTTCCTCCAGATTTTTTGACCAAAAAAGAAAGAGAGGAATTCAAAGGTATTGATATACCGCCTGATGACCTTTCTCCTTTAAATTATCCCATAACCATGGATGAATTAGAATACTCACTCAATAATACGAAAAACTCTTCTCCTGGTCCTGATAACATTCCTGCAATATTTCTTCAAAAACTTCCTTCATCTGCAAAGAAACACTTGCTAAATATCTATAATAATATATGGAGACATAGCAAGTTTCCAAAAATCTGCAGTTCATCTATTGTCTTCCCTATTTATAAACAAAATCAAACAAAATCTCTGTCACATTCATATAGACCTATTTCTCTAACTTGTGTAATGTGTAAAGTTCTTGAGAAAATCATATCCAACAAATTAATGTGGTTTTTAGAAAATAATAAATTACTTGCCCCGGAACAAAGCGGATTCCAAAAAGGTCATTCAACACTGGATAATCTTATTAGTTTAGAGTCTGAGATTCATGAAGCAATGGCATGTGGACAAAAATGTATCGCAGTATTTTTTGATATAACTAGAGCATACGATACAATTTGGCGACATGATATTATTCAAACACTTAGTCGACGGGAAATAAAAGGTAATATAGCACAATTCATAAAAAATTTTCTATATCATCGAACTTTTAATGTACGAGTTAACGGTACTTTATCTAATACAAAAATTCAAAAAAAAAAAACGGAATTCCTCAAGGATCTAATTTAAGCGTCTCCCTATTTCTTATTGCAATAAATAATATTATCTCCACTTGTGACTTACCAGTAAAAGCTAGACCACAGTAATTCCAGGTAGAATTCCACAGGTCTTCAATTATCAACAACAAAATCTAAGGCTATGTTATTTTCAAAAAAAAGTAGTTATATCACTCCAGAATTAAAATTATTTAATAAAGAAATAAAATATGTTGAGAAAATTAAATGTCTAGGCATGACATTTGACAACAGATTATCCTGGAACCACCACATTTATGATCTAAAAAGTACTTGTCAATCTGCACTTAATATTATAAAAACTGTTGCACACACGTGGGGAGCAGATAATAAAACACTGACCCTTATGTACAAGTCATTGATCAGGTCGAAACTCGACTACGCTTGTATTATTTATGATTCAGCAAAACCATATATCATAAAACAACTCGATCGAATACAAAATAGTGCTTTGCGAACTATACTAGGTGCTTTTTATACTAGCCCTACTGAAAGTTTACACTGTGAAGCTGGAGAAGTCCCCCTGGAATTCCGAAGAAAACAACTTTCACTAACATATGCGGCATCAATACAGGCAAATCCTATGAATCCTGTTAGCCACTATGTAAATTCAGACCGTTTTAGGAATATCTTTAAAACACATGCTAGGCTTGACCTTCCTTTTTATGAAAGGGTAAATAGATACCTCAATGAACTTGAATTCAAATTTCAAGATACCTATTGTATACCCGATATAACACTGTTCCCCCTTGGACTGTTCCCATCCCATCTATCAATACCAAACTCTCCATATATAAAAAAGCAGATAACCATCCCAAAGCATTATATCAATATGTCCTCCAAGAATTCAAGACATACAGTAACCATACTCTTATATATACCGATGCCTCTAAAACTATAGATGGAGTGGGAGCAGCATTTATGTTTAATAAAACAAAAATATTAATGAACTCCCTAAATTAACATCCATTTACACAGCCGATTTAACCGCTATTCTCAATGCAATAAATTTTGTGGTAGAAAATAGTATCAAAAATCCTGTCATTATTACGGATTCCCTAAGTTCTGTAATTGCCCTAAATAACTTATATCCTAGTCATCCAAGTCTACTACTTATTAAATCAGCATTAAGTCAACTGCAAAACATGAACATAAATGTCAACTTTTTATGGATTCCTTCCCATATTGGAATTGCTGGTAACGAAGAAGTAGATTCCTTGGCAAAACTAGCAATCTCGAGTCCGGAAGCTGTAGACATCAGAAGCATTCCACATCTAGATATAAAACTGGTAATCAAGAACTTAATAATCAATGATTGGCAGGCCAAGTGGAATCAGTCAACATCCAAACTACGAGAAGTAAAACATTCCATATTACCTTGGAAATCAACCCCAAATAAGCGTAAACATCAAACCATCCTATCTCGTCTGAGAATAGGCCACACCGCCATTACCCATAAGCATCTGCTGGAGAGTGAATTAAAACCACAGTGCAACGTATGTGATATTGTGCTCAGTGTTCGCCATATTTTACTGGAGTGTCCTTTATATCGCATGTAGAGACTTCAATATAAATTACAAAGATACCTTACAGGCAATATTAAGTGACGTAACTGATATGAAAAATTTGACACCATACTTACATTCCATAAATGTACTAAATAAATTGTAAAACTTTAAATTGTACAACGCCAATGACCCTATGAGGTTGAGGCATAAATAAATAAAAAAAAATTGTAATACACTTCCAAATAAAATAAAATATTTAAATTCTTTAAACTTATTTAGATATAGGAAGATTTAGAAGCCACAGTACGTTTATGTACAATTTCAGTTGACACGATATTTACTAGTTGATAATAATAACTCTATTTTAAATGAATACCTTAAGTGATTCATGGTCTGGTTTTTGTAACATTTTTATTTGTAAGTAAACCTGTTGCTACTATGTCAGTGAAATATTGCAACGCTGGTGAATTTAATTCAGGGGATCAAAAATGGACGTTTAGTTTAGTCTTTAACTTTTTTACATAGCAGCATCTAGCATAACGTATATCAAACATACAATGGTATATTAAAATCTATTGAGACAGAACGAGTGGTGACATCTAGTGACTGCCTCAATTAGAATCAAACAAATTTATACATTGCGTTGGCTAACTAAACCTATTTAAACAATGGTACAAGTGGTGGAAGTTAGCATCTAAAACTTACATTTAAAATGTTCAGTTAGTCCTTATAAACATTGTCATAAAATATGTTAAAAAAATCATTAAAATTTTAAATAAAAACATTACAACATAAAAGGGTATTTTCAACAATACAAGTGCAGGTAGGTCATCTGTCTATGTTATAATAAGTTGCCTCCATATTCCAGTCCGTTACGTCTTGTCAAGTCTTGTTGAAGCAAAAATAAGTAAATTCAACTCAAGTTTTCCACATCTTTCTTACAGTTCATGGAAGAGCTACAGTTATGGATGTAGCAAATTTCTATGAAATTTCTCTTGAATTGGTTGTCAACTTTTTTTTAGTACTTCCAAATTGTCATAGATGGCAATGTGTCCAGTATTCTTAATATGTTGGCTAAAAGCTGTATTTGTAGTATATCCATGTTAGATATCCTCGCAACATCACTCTTGTACAAAGCTATTATTTTTGATAGTTTCTGGCTGGTTTGACATACACTTTCGAACAGAAACCACATGGAATAGAATACACTGCATTGAAGTTATCCAGTTTAACTCTTTCTGTCAGGTAAGTGAAGTATGTCCCTAATCTTTTGTACACTGAATTTGCTATTACCATGTTAAACTGTCTGAAAAGGTTTGTGAACTGTGGTGATAAACCCCTAAAGTAAGGTAATCTCTCATAGAAAAGTTCTACTGATTTTCCTTCTAATGCTTGTCTTTAGTGTGTTCTTGCTACGTTGGCATATCTTGGAAGAGCAATTTGTTCAGCAGCATCTTAGGATAGTGATTTTTTCTAAGAATCTCATAAAGTAACTTGATGTTCTTATTGTAGTTAAAAGGGTGACAAATTCTTTTTATTATGTTTCTCAGACCTTTGATGATGGTAATTCGTCTGTTCATCCGGATGATAAGAATGAAAAGGTACGTATCTACCTGAGAATGTTTTCTTTCTGTACCAGTCTAACCTTATTGTATTATCCTCATGTCTGGTTACATTAGTGTCAAGTCTTCTTCTTACGATGCCTATCCGTTTCGGATGTTGGCGATCAACATGGCTATCCTAACTTTGCTTACTGCTATTGTGAATAGTCCGGTTGTCGATGTATTAAACCACTTTCTCAGGGTTTGAAGCCAAGATATTCTTCTTCTTCCTGGTCCTCTCTTTCCAAATACAGAATAAGTTGCAACAATGTAACGAGTCGGTCACTTCAATAATTCTTTATTCACTTTAAATAAAATTGTTAAATCCATATCCTCTTAATAATTTTCTAAATTTTTAAATTCTAAGTTGGTATTGAACAGCGACGCCCAGCATCCATGTTTGCAACTATAGTTTAGCTAGCTTAAAACCCGTGCCCATTGCGCACTTCTGCTTCGACGTTCGTGAAAGACACTTGAGTTCAAAGGTAGGGGACAGAGGTGGCTTAAAAGGTTTTTTTTGGAATTGTAAAGTTTTTTTATGAAGAAGTAGCAGAAAGTTTTAGTTTGGTTTTTTTTAAGTGTCCTGGTTGGTTTATAGCCACTCTGAGCCGGTAACTGTATCCAGTTATCAATAAAACAAAAATATAAAAACCATCAGCCATTTTGAGATCCTATAGTATTGTCATTTTTCAGTTGATTCGATATATTTATCTGAACTGTTTTCCATCATTTCATTAAGAAATATTCAACATCTAAATTGAAAGTGTTATTGATATAAAATCATATCTATTTTAATTTTACTTCCCGGCCTTAAAAACATAATTAGCTATCGTTAAAACAATCTATTATCTATTAAGAGTATCGATATCGGTATGTTGGCGCCCAACGTGGGGCCAATGTAACAAAAACAATGGGGAGTGATGTAACAAAACACAAATAAACTAAAGCTGGCTAGCAGAATGTGGCGGAGAGTGACTACTTAATACTTAAAAGAGGATTCGGCCAATCCAGAGCGTTGGAAGATTTGTTGTCAGGTGCAGCTTTTACGTGGTTTATGAATAACCGCAATAATTTTTTTCAAATTGGTCTGATTTAGCTCAGAAACTTAAGTCTGATTTTCTTCCTTATTCTTTTCAAGAGGACCTTTTAGATCAAATTAAAAATCGTAAACAGAAGCCACACGAGTCTGTTACGATGTTGATTAATAATATTTTAGGTATGTGTAGTCGCCTTGAAACACCTCTGACAGATTCTGCAAAGATTAAGATCATCCTGAAATGTCTATTCCCATTCTATCATCAGCAGTTGGCCCTTGTAGAGATCACTAGTATAGCTGATATTACGGAGAAGTGTAAACGTTTAGAAGAAACTTTATCTTGGTCTTCTCACCTTCCTTCTACTTCTCGACCCTCTTCTTTTAATTCTTCACGTCACCTAGATACTTCCAAACACCGTTCTTGGCAATCCAAAGGCCATGAACGTAATATTTCCGCATTGAGTTCTCTAGTTTGTTGGAATTGTCGTGAGTCTGTTCATACTTTTTATGATTGCGGTATCCCTCGTACCCGTATTTTCTGCCATGGTTGTGGTACAGAAAATACTCTCAAACGTAATTGTTTTAAGTGTTCAGGAAACGAACGATCGGAGGTCCGTCCCCTGAGCGTTTCTCCGTCCACACCTCCATCAGGGAGCCAAACCAATCCACCAAACACAGCAACTGTTCCAACCACGTCCAACCATTCAAACCCATCTTCCAGTCGAAAAAGAAAATGGGTTTACATTAAAAAAACCAACACACACCACACAAAATCACTCAAAAAAGTAACTTTCTCTAAAACTAAAACATATAAAAACTCTATCTAAAACATTTGATTCGCATAGATTATCTTCCCCAAATTTTAGTGTTAAACGTGATAGTAGTAGTGTAGTAGTTCCAGTATGCATACCAGAGTCTACCACAGGTCAGGAGGATTCTGTTATTTCTGATTCTTCTTGTTTTCCTAGTGCATCCTCTGATTGTGTAGGTAGAGATAATAAGTTTAGTTTGGTACCATTTAAAATTTTTGACCAATCAGATAATGGTTGTTTTGATTTGAATTCATTATTAGTGAAGAAACATAATGATAATAGACCTTATCTTCCTATTAAGATTTTAGGACAATCTTATTTAGCTCTTTTAGATAGTGGCTCAAACATTTCTGTGATAGGTTCACATTCATTAGCTTTACTGAAAAATGCTGAGATTTCTATTATGCCCATTTCTTCTCTGCAAGTATCTACTGCAGATGGTACAGTTCAGTCTATTACAGGCAAATTTGAAACTGAAATCACAGTAGCAGATTTATGTAAGCAAATTACATTCTATATTATTCCCTCAGTTCAGAATTCTATAATTTTAGGTATGGATCTCTTAAATGCTTTTAATAGCACACTAAATTGTTGTAATTTTTCTTTTTCTGTTTCTCAATTTAATCTGTCTGTACTTAGTACTATTCAGGACTTTTCAAGTTTATCTAGTCTCGAACAAAGACAATTAGAGAATATGATCTCTAAATGTGTATCTCTTTCATCAAAAGACAAGTTAGGTCGTACCTCCTTAATATCTCATACTATTGAGGTGGGAGATACCACACCTTTTAGACAATATCAGTATCCTATTCCTCAGGCATGGCAAGTTGACTTGGAAAAGGAAATCGATTCCATGTTAGAGTTGAAAATCATTGAACCTTCCACGTCTTCTTACTGTAGTCCATTGTGGTTAACAAAGAAAAAAGATGGATCTTTTAGAGTCTGTTTCGATGGTCGAAAGTTGAATAGTATTACTTCAAATCGGGATGCTTATCGTATTCCCCGAATAGATGTCATTTTAAGTAAACTTCAGAATGCTAGGTATATTTCTTCTATCGACCTCTCTAAAGCTTTTCTTTAAATACCTTTAAGTGAGGAAAGTAAAAAGTATACAGCTTTTGCAGTCAGTGGGAAAGGATTATTCCAGTTTGTCACTATGCCTTTCGGTCTTGTTTCAGCTCCTCAGACAATGTGTCGATTGATGGATTTAGTCATTGGTCCTCAATTAGAGCCCTATGTTTTTTATTATTTGGATGACATTTTGGTTGTCACTCCTAATTTTTCACTTCATATGGAAATTTTAGATAAGTTGTTTTTACGTCTCAAAGAGACTAACTTGACTATTAATTTAGATAAGTGTCAGTTTTGTCGTCCTAGTCTTAAATTTTTAGGATATGTAGTCGATAGTAAAGGTTTAAGGACAGATCCTGATAAAGTTACAGCCATTAAGGACTTTCCTATACCTAAGACTACCACCCAAGTCCGTAGGATATTGGGAATGTGTGGATATTATCGTCGGTTTGTTCCGTCTTATTCTACTTTGTTGTCCCCACTTACAGATTTGCTTAAAAATAGGAAAAAAGGCCAAAACAATTCATGGACTTCAGAAGCCGATGATGCTTTCCGGCGTATAAAACTCATCCATCTAAGCAATGTCATTTCGTTCAAATGCATTCATTGTTCTTATTTTTTTAACTGTCCAACATTTATTACTATACAACGTAGCTGGTCTTATGGCCGTATTATGGAATTTACCTTTCAGTTTCGTAGGAACCTTTCTATAACACAAGACATCACTTGCTTTTTTCCATTTTATCCATCCTAATTTGACTCTACTATATCTCCATCTATTTCTTCATTGGTTTGGAACACCAAATCTAGATTTCTACCTAAAACGACTTTTTTTCAATAATTTCACCAGTCAACATTACAACCTGATTTAAAGTGAAGTTGAAGTTGATTTTTAAATGCACGTTTTAGATACTCTGTTTTTGTCTGCCTTAATTTTAGACCTTTTTGCTCACGCGCCCATCTCCATTGTCTCAATCAATAATTTAATTCTCTCTCCTTATCTCTTACTAACACCACATCATTAGCATATATCAGGCACCAAGGGATATCTCCTTGACATGTTTTCGTTAATTTTCCCACCACTAATTAGAAGAGATGTAGGATTAGCACTGACTCCTGATGCAATACTATTCTCAAATAAAATTTATCAGTCTTACCCTCACCTGTTCTAACATTAGTTTTCCATTACTTGCCTTACGATAAAAATTGCATCCGTTGTTGATTTGCCTTGCATGAATTTAAACTGATTACTTTGTTTTTGTATACAGGTACTAAAATGCTACTTCCCCATTCATCCGGTATTCGCCCCACTTTCATAATTCTATTAAATAGTCCTGTTAGCCAACTTGTTCCTGATTTTCCTAATACTGATCATATATATCCAGGGATGTCATCAGTACCTATGCCTTTTCTTTTTTCATCGTATGTAGCTCTTGAATTACTTCCGCGTTCGTCATTTTCGGCACCATTGCTATTACTGTCTCTGTTGACTTTATAGATGTTTTCTCAAACTCTTCGTTTAATTGGCCGTCAAAGAACTCCTTCCAGCGATTGTTTACATCCTTTCCTTGCATAAATAGTTTATTATATTTATCTAGTATACATTTAATCTGACTAAAATCTTTGGTTTTCTTTGCTCCACTTTTAGCAATTTTGTATGTTTTTTTCTTAGTATTCAGTTCATTGTACCTGTACCATTGTACATTGTATCTTTTCTTATGCTACTACCTTAGATTGTGCTACCGCTACTTTTGCTTCCTCTTTATCTATTTGATACTTTTCATAATCTTAGTCTGATATATTTTCTTGCCCCTCCTTATATAACCTTTTCTTTTCTTTTATATTGTCTTAAACATCGTCTGACTCCCTATATTTACAAATTTTTAAGTTAATTTATCCATAGATCCATACTTGGAATTGATTTTGTCTGCTTTTGAATTTGATAAGTTAGCTTTCTCTCTTCTAAAAGCATGTACTAACAGTGGCCATACCTAGTGCTACTGCTAATTCCAGCATATTATCTGCTTTTTGCTATTTCTAGTTCCAGTACCGTATCCTCCATCTATATGTTTATTTCCTCTGTTTAATTAGCCTATATTAGCATTGAAGTTACCTTCTATTATGAGTCTTTTCTTAGTTGGAATATTTCTGTCTACCACCTAAATGATCATAGAAAGCTTTTCTTTTATCATTACCTAGTCCCACTTATGGTACATAATACATACTATATTCAACTTTTCTCTGTAAGTACAAATTTCACGGATATTACTCTGTTAGTCGTTTTTATCACGTTTACAACTTTCTCTTTTATTTCTTTTTTAGCAAATACTCTTATACCTACTCAATTTGGATATTTCTTTTTTTTATGCAGCAACTAACGCCATTGTTTTACCTGTTAAAATACAAAGGTTATAAATTCTTGCTCTTAGTCTTTCTTTCTTAATGGAATTATTTTTGCTCATCCCATAGCCGAGTACCGATCATCAATAGGATGTGTTGTTAGTAAAGGACCAAATCTGCTGGGGGCAAGGGATTTGGATAGGCCCACATCCTCCTGAGGACACGTTTCGTTGGTTTTAAAACTTATTTTGGTTTTGGTGGTCATTGATTTACCCACAGACCAAATGCATATATGAAGGTATTGGGATGTTTTCTGGATTGGATGTGGTTATTTGACTATTATTGTGGCTTGAAATAACCTGGCATTTGATTGATGCTTGAATGCACTTTTTATCTGTATCATGTCGTGTAGGATTCAGTCGTCTCAAAATTTTATGAATGAACCGAATTTTACCGATTTTCGTAAATAATAAATTTGAACAACTGTCACAAAAGTACAATTTAATTATTTTGCTTTTTTCAAACTTTTAAGAACTATTTAAAAACTTTAATAGACGAGTCCATTGAGCTGTTACATTCTGATGTGATGAACAAATGTGCGTTTCAACATCTAAGTGAAGGAACCTTTTGTAGTGTGCTTCTATTTAATAGAAAAAGAGTTGGAGAGTTACAGAGGATTACTGTTAAAGATTTCGAAAAAAATTATGACAATACTTCCTCTTCGGAATTTCAAAAGTTCATAACAGATACGGAGAAAATTTTGTTGAGCAGCTTAAAAAGAATTGTTCTCAGAGGAAAACGAGGACGGCCCGTTCCCATTTTATTTCCTAAAAGGACATTTAAATGCCATACAAATTCTTATATCCGTAAGAAGTAATCATATAAAAATAATGCTTTTTTGTTTGCAACTTCTAAATCAGAAAATTCCATAATTGGTTACCAAGTGGTAAAGAAGCATGTAACAAAGGCATTAGGAGATGCACCAAAATCGTTACTATTAACATCTACAAAACTAAGAAAACACTTGGCAACTGTTACTAAAATAGCTATTGATAAAATAGCTTTAAAATTAAATGTTTAGTGAAAATCTCTACGCGACTTTAATGCATTAAATACTTTGTTAATTAAAAATCGACATATCTATTGAAATTAGACAATAAAAAATTATGTTATTAAAGATTGATTAATAAATTATTGTAGTTTAAATTTAACTACGCTATGAAACAAATATTGTATGTCATAAACTGCAGTAATCGAAAAATTACTAAGATCTCCCTGTTGTTCAGAGTTTTCTTTAATTTTATAGGGTAACAAACATTATAATCCTACCGAAGGGGCCTTTACTTTCATAAACTGTTACTCGATTACTCTATTCTATGTACGTACATTTATGGACTAAATGTTTCAATGCATTTAAAAAAAAAATACTAATTAATAAAAATGGAAACTTTCCTTTTCCAAGTTTATAATAGACACTTTTTATGTTTGAAAATATATAAAGCAAGTAATATAAATTACCGCCTTGTTTATTAAAACTAAAAAGTAAAATAAAGTTATACGTCGGTTAACAATTTATATTTAACTACATTAGCCAAATAGTCCTGAAATTCCTTCATGACTAAATTGATGGATATTTAAATAAATTTCAAGTTCCAAAATGTGCCTGCTGTACAATTTGAAACTCTACTACTAACACAATTATTGGCAACACAGCAGGAGTTTAGAAGTGTACGCATAATGGTAAATACGGATCCCAAAAATGGTTTATAATGTTGTGGAGTCCACTTAATCCTACGTGTTGGTCGGAGTCGACATAAAGCGCTACTCAGATAATAATATACACGGTGTATATTCTACTAGAGTTCGTATAATACTGTTTTAATAAGGAGCCTAGACTAACGGCTAGATGAATATATATATATATACATATATATATATATATATATATATATATATATATATATATATATATATATATATATATATATATGTTTTATCTCCTATTTAGGGGTAATATGTAATCAATATAAGTGGAGTTAGTGTCAAATTTGCAATGATCTTTATAAGCAATAGCTTACTGACTGTACTTTACATGTTCAGTTCAAATAAATAAACCTTGTCCCTTCAGAAAAGAGCGATTTGAATGCTATAGTTAACTAAGAAAGTGTGATGAGTCTTATACCACCCCACATTCACACAAGTTAACCGGTGTTTGCAGGCAAGACTCCTCCTGGCAGATTTAAGGAAGATAACTATCATAACGAAGTTCCTTCTATATAAGGAAGTATATCTTGCAGATGTGTTGATCTGGCCAGTTTTTCCTCGATTCTAGTCAGAAAATGGGCTGATATTCGTGGAGTGGATGTTACGAATCTAGACTTTGTTTCTTTTGTTCTCTAGCTACTTATCTTCGGATATTAGGTGGATTGATAGCTACGATATTGTAGAGCTTATGTATGGATGTGAGTCTTAATATCCGCTGAATTTGGCTGACTAATTTATGACTACATCTATGTGTTAAGTATGTGTTAGTGTCACCCATAGTAGCAAAGTATATTCGGCAGCAGAAGCATAGAGTTTAAGCGTCTACTTTTTAAGGGTGGAAGGATGTGCTTCCCATTTTTAGCCGACAAGTTTGCAGAGAATATTATTTTTTAGTTTCTAGCCATTTGGTTTTAAA
Organism: Diabrotica undecimpunctata; assembly: GCF_040954645.1. Classification (NCBI taxonomy): domain Eukaryota; kingdom Metazoa; phylum Arthropoda; class Insecta; order Coleoptera; family Chrysomelidae; genus Diabrotica; species Diabrotica undecimpunctata. The sequence goes on along the minus strand of NC_092803.1, from coordinate 91,164,165 downwards.
CAAAGTTCTGTGAATGACAAAGTGTGATAGAAACTATCTTCAAGATATTTATAATAAGTCCAGAGTTTAAGGATTTTATGACACTATTGGTTCAGGTATATGTTCAGATTTGTGAAAGCGTCTCTGTTAGGAACATTGAAGGAGCACACTTTTTCCGGGGTTTGGCTTAAAATTGATTCATAATCTATTTTTATTGTGTTTAAAGTATGATTTAGATTTTTCTCCACTTCAGCAACAAAAATTTTCGGCTGTGCAACAATAGATGTATCGTTTACATAATAAAAGTTCTAGTATTTACTGGTATGGGTTGTGTAAATGTTATACAGAGTAGGTGTCATTACGGTACACCAAAGGAGACCATTCTTCTACGTTCTCCATCTGCTATTCTTACCATTGAGTAATACGAAAAATCTTCTGTTATGTAGGCATACGCGAATAATACAAGTGAGTTTATTACCTAAGGGGGTATTACATAGATTTTAGAGAAATACCCTATAATTTAAGGTGTCGTAAGCGGCATTTAGATTGAAAAATACCACTCCTCATACCTGATATTTTTTGTACTTCTCTTCGCTGTGTTAGGCACGATTTAGTATTTATAACGTATATGATCTACACTATACTACACTGTCATATATAGCCCCTTTTTTTTTTAATTTGAGTTTTTCTTCTACGATCGGTTTATATTAACGATCATGTGCAGAAGTATTTTGTATAGCTGACAAAATAAATAGATATATTGGCCGATAGCTTTTGTGGTCATTGGAGTTTTTGTCAGGTTTAAGCAAGGCAACAACTTTGTCTTTGCTTTGCTTGTCTACTTGTCAACTTTGGATATTAGCCATTGTTGTATTTTAAATTTTAGAACTAGTTTTGTGCTCAGTTCCTTAGCCAGGAGCCGTAATATTGTTCATTATATACGTGGATAGCTGATCCAAGCTCAACATCATTAAAAGGTTTACTCAGCTGACTGGTTTTGTTCTCTCTCATTTTAAGTTTTTCTTTGCTTCTTTGCCTTCATTTCTTATGTGATTTTCAGCGATCACTTTAATACCAAATACCATAGGTTTGGCGATCTATGTGCTTCCTGCACGATAAATCAGTCACATTTGTGTTAAGCGCATATGTCTGATAAGCTTAAGTAAAGTAGAGTGTTTTTATTTTGAGATACGGGTCATATCATACGGTCAATCATATTGAACGGGTGATTTAAGAATTAACAGATTACTTAATTATTCATTATCCAGGGTAAGCCCTATTGCGGTGGTCTTATTTGTTCTTCAATTTTCGTGAACGCTTCTACTTTGAACCACATAAAAAATGACTAATCTTCCACTTTTTATTAAAAATTTAAATTTTACATACTGTTACTTTAAGATGATATTTCGAGTCAGATTTGTATAGTAATAACTGTAGTTAATATATAGTCTCTTTGTGAAAAGTAAATGAGTTTGTAATATCGGTTACAACTCATAATATATATATATATATATATATTTTCTCCCAGCGTATGAAGTGAGCCACATATCAAAAGAAACTGCGGTTGAAGTGAGGTCCTGTACAAAGTGAGGTCCAGTATATGGACCTCACTTGGTCAATCAATGTAAGACTTTTTCGTAGACATGTACTGATGGCAAAAACTGTTTTTTTACAAAAAAAAGTGGGACCTCATTTTGTATGGTCCACATCAATTTTTAGTTCAGAGATTTTCCGCATAGAGGCGCTGACTTTGGCGTATATTTTCTAACCATGTATATTCTATGCCCTGTTGAATAACATACGATACACATAGTGAGGACCATACAGCTGGCAACATCTGTTCAACCTATTTTAAAACAGTGGACCGTCGAATAAATTCAAATAGTACAAAAATGTATAATACTTTAATCCTTTTTGAGAGCGTAGGCGCAAAATTTCGGTCGAATTATTTTTAACCGCATTTATTTTTTTCGAATCGTGAGAAAACTAATAAGTAGATATTTTAAAAAAATTTAAACTCAGAATAAAAGACTACAGTATTGCCGAGGGCAGAAAGTCCCTTATAATAAACAAAAAGTTTCTTTTGAATGATATATTTAAAATAAAAAATCAGACTAAAATTTTTTTCACCTCTGTGACTTATTAAAATAAATATTATAGAAGTTCTCAGGGACTTTCGATCATAGATAATACAGTAATATTTCATTCTGCGTTTAAATTTTTCAAAAATATTTAATAGTTTCCTCAGGATTCGAAAAAAATGAACGCATTTAAAAACATTTCGAGCGAAATTTTGCGCCTGTGTTCTCAGAAAGGCTTAAAATAATATACATTCTTGTAATCAGTATTTCAAAAGCTTTTAAATAAGGTGTCACATGATGTACTTTCCTATTTAGAAAATCAAAGTTATGGCTGTCACCTGAAATTTTCTTTTATAGAAACCTTTACAAAATTTGCAAGGTAAATAGGATGATATTGTTGCTGGTTCTAGTTCTCCCAATAAAGGTTTTCGCACAGGGACAACACGATCATTGGTACAACTTTTTAGAAAATTTCCCTTGCTTCTGAGTTTATTAAAAAGTATTTTTCTTTTTTTATTACCAACTGAACATGACAAAATTTCTTGAACTTCAATCTCGGCTTCATGATGTCTGGTAATATGTCGAGAAAATTTAAGAACTTCTGTATCGCAAAAAAATCAATAGTCTTTTTTATTACATAATCTTTTTTCTTTTGATCTCATTACCTAAAAAAATGGTAAAAACAGAAAATGTTTTTGATAAATAATAAACATTAAGCATTTCAGAAACTTTAAAATATTTATGCAAAAAGTTAATTGTATTGTACAGGGTGAGTCAAATTAGATGCAAAGTATGGGGATCTCGTAAACGGTAAAACATAGGGAGAAGGGTAAACTGGGGCAAAGTTGCGTAATCAAAAGCGCAATAATTTGACACTAAAAAATCAAGGATATCTTAAGCCGTTTTGAAAAAATTCGCAAAAAACCAAAATTTTGCAATTCGGTTTTTATTTATTTTTGGAGTTATTAACAGACTAAGAACAAAACACTTTTTCATTGTCGCTTCTAATGCTCTATTAAACCGTTATAAAAATTTTTATATTCGACGTTTCGTCTTTTTGGAACCATCATCAACTTCATTTTTTCCCTTAGTACTAAATTCAGTTTTCTGCAGATTTGATATTATCTTTTTATTAGAAATTCAACGATATATAAAACTTTATTGATAGAAAACGTTTCGATGCCATAACACTTTATGGCTATAAGGACTTTATAGTAGACCTTATTTAGTGAAAAAAAGTTTATATAAACATAGGTTGTATAATGCTTTTTTTCTGAGATACAAGGTCATAAAGTATAAATATTTTTTTAGTTTTTTGCATATATCTCAAAAATGGTATCTACAATTGACCAATTTTACAATTAATAAATATAAGGTTGAATGCTCGAATAAATGAACTTTGATCAGATAAAAGGCATATATCGAGCACAGTTTAATTAAATCTTGCCCCTGAAGATGATCTAGGGATCGAAAGTACTTGGGCAAGATTTAATTAAACTGTGCTCGATATATGCCTTTTATCTGATCAAAGTAAATTTTACAATTATTAAAGCGGCATCCAAACTTGTCTAAAATACAAATAAACTCATCTTATTATCAATCAGTGGTGTACATTGGGGTTACTAGTTGCACAATTTTAAATAGAACTTCTACGCCACTGCATATTTGGCAACATTTCTAAATTTTATTAAATTCTCAATCAATTTTACATAAAAAATGCCTGTTGTAAAAATGTCGTATCTCTTTTAGTTTTTGAGAAAAACAGCAGTTAATCGTTCTTTGCAGATATTTTTTTAAATGTAAAAATTTATCTTTTTTAATATTTGCTGTTGGTAAAAGTTCATAGTAAAAATAATATTAAAAATATTAAATTTTGTACAAAATGTTATTATTCATCAATAAGAATATTATGATTTTTACTATTAACTTCTATGAACAGCCAATATTAAAAACGATAAATTTTAGCATTAAAAAAAACACTGCAAAGAATGATTAACTGCTGTTTTTCTCAAAAACTAAAAAGATACGATATTTAAACAACAGGAACTTTTCATGGAGATTTATAGAAATGTTGCCAAATATGCAGTGGCCTAGGAGTTCTATTTAAAATAGTGCAACTATTAACCTCAGTGCACGTCACTGATTGATAATGTTATGAGTTTATTTATGTTTTCGATAAGTTTGAATGGCCCTTTAATAACTGTAAAATTAGAAGTCAATTGTAAATACTATTTTTGAGATATTTGCGAAAAACTAAAAAATGATTTATATGTTATCACCCCGTATCTCAGAAACAAAGCATTATACGACCTTTGTTTATATGAAATTTTTTTCACTAAATGAGGTCTAGTGTAAAATCATACTTCAAAAAAACAGACTCACCCTGTGTATTATTTTTCCATTTAATTTCACTGAAGATGGTTTTATGAAGTCGAAACGTTGTCTAACAATAAAGTTGATGATGGGTTCAAAAAGACGAAAGGTCGAATATAAAATTTTTTATAACGGTTTAATAGAGCATTAAAAGCGACAATGAAAAAGTGTACAAAAGCAAATGCAGACAACCCCTATTCCCTATTTAAAAATAAGAGGAGAGGGAAGTGGAACGGTGGGGTTTCGTTATTTCCTTAAAATATAATAAATACTGCCAAATATCGAAGTGGACTGTTTTCCTTGGCCCACATTGTAACACATAATATTGCAATATAAATTTCGCATTCCTGAACTATCACTGTATCCTCCATTTTGATTATTATTTTTCTCAACTAATGCCATTTTCAAAATTCTTGATTTCCTATCCATCTTTAATGTAAATTATTGAAAAATATAAAACTATTTCTTTGAGCTAGTCTCCGACAAGTCTACCGTGATTTGATGCTTAGGTACTAAAATATAAAATTAACAAACAGTACGAGCAAGAACAAAGCGAAATCCTTCTTATAACTACAAGTTATACTGAAACATCTAAACAATAATTCTTACTGTGTTATACAGAAAAAGGCGGTAGAAACCACTAATCTCATATTTATCGACAACACTGTAGGGTCCTCACTTGATGAGCTGTAAGGAAATATACACGTAAAGTTGTCCTCTCTTTGTGTGCATAACTAAAAAATATATACAGTCTCACTTTAACAGCTGCATATAATGGCCTCACTTGGGTGGCAATATACTTGAACAATACGGGACACATACACGTAATTTTTTTTGTGTATATTGCTCATTTTTTAATTGCTATTTACTTGTCAAGGTCACTATGAAGAGTTGAATCGATTATGTCTACGTTTTCTACCGGTCCTCACTAAGTGCGTGTATTGTCAGGACCTCACTTTGATATCTGTGCATAATTATATATATATATATATATATATATATATATATATATATATATATATATATATATATATATATATATATATATATATATATATATATATATATATATATATATTGATAATAAGGAAATAAACAGGTTAAAATAAGTGTACAAAATTTTAACTATATATATCGGCGCCATTGTTCAGGAGATGGGTTTATCCCAGAGATCAAAGGTTACATTCCTTTACATGCATATTCCAGGTTCTATTTACATATTTTCATTACTAAAAAAGTATATTTATAATAAAAGCCTTAAGGTATCTTTAGATTCTTTGAATATTAGAATCTGTGGAAATTAGCAAATTAAAAAAGACAGACATAATTCTGAATGACCAACTTGGGACAAACAGTTATCCCCTCCTCAACTTATTCAGTTACAAACTATACCGTGTAAACGCATACCTGTTTTATTGTTAGATAAAATGAATTTCCATCAAGTAACGGTCGAATCCATCACTTACTAAAAGAGTAGGAAAAGACCTGCTTATGCTTTAGAGTACGGGTACTTTAGTACAAAAGACCCTTTGCTTTTGCCAATTGTTTTGTCACTTTCTCATCGATGGGTCTCCCTTTTGCTCATCAATAATGTTCCCGCTCGATATATTTATTCTAAGATATTCAGATTTCACTATATGCTCGACATTTAGTTTTATCTCCTATTAATTTACAACTATAACGAAATCTTTATGTCTGATCCGTTGATATTAAACTGGAGTAGAATATTTGGTAGATAATGTTTATTTGTTTTGAGTGTACTTATTTTACAACCTAGTACATAAAAGAATAAATATTTGTGTGCTCAGTGCTTTCTAAGTCTGTAAAACATAAACAGGCTCCCATATTAGATTATACATTTATTAAGAATGTCCACTCTCTGAATTAAAGTTTTTACCTCAAAATATATCTGTGTCCCACAATCTTTACACAAATGTTATTCTTTTCTGAGATACCGGTATAAATATGGATTTTGAATTTCGCAATGATTTTTTTCTTGTGACGGTATGTGACTGTTGGAGAATTATGCTCGGAATAAGGTTCAATAGGTTTTTATATTTTGTTTGACGTTTTAATCTTTAAATCGGAGTTCATTTTTTTAAAATCTATAAACATGTGACAACAAATTGCTATATGGACGGTCACTAGACCAAGCGCAATTTTCTCAAATTGTGGATTATGGCGCTTTCTGGTGGAAAATAGCATAAACTATCTACATAATAAATCCCATTAACCTGTTAGTAACGGTTAACCAGATATATTTAAAAAGACCAAGTGCCTTTCTTTTTATTCTGGATTTTGAATTTTGCATAACTAGACCAAGCGACTAATTTTGTGATATTAGTTTTGCATCAGTAAAACAAGCGCCTCTTGAGAGCGTTTTAATGATTGTAAATCAAATATTTGGCAACATATGTACATAAACGTTGTTAACAATGGTGACGTTGGCAACTTGTTGAGGCATTTAGGTTAAGAAGTAGTGGCAGTTATTGCTTAAATTTTTATATAATAGTCACATTACAGAAGAGATAACACAGAAAGAGAATACCTAACAAAAGACACAACATTAAGTAAAATGTATGAATTGTATATTGAAGAAGCAGACAATGACCTTGTTAAATTTTCATTTTACAAAAAAATGTTTTTAACACTATTTAATCTTAAAAAAAAAGATGAAAAAGATACTTGTAGTAGATGTGATTGTTTCGAATTAGAAACTAAATATTGCGTAGATAAAGAACAATTAAGCAAGTTAAAAGAAGAAAAAAATGTGCACTTAGAAGAAGCTGACAATGCACAATCTAGAAGAAAGCTAGACATGAAGATAAGCAACGATCAACCAGAAGTGGAAACCTTTTGTTTTGATTAAAAAAAAACTCTTCACCTTTCGAGAATTCCAATAAATATCGTATATTATAAGCGTCAATTATGTATTTACAACCTTGGTATCCAAAGCGACAAGGATAACAAACGCCATTGTTATATTTGGATAGAAGATGAATCTGGTCGGGAAACCCAGGACGTAGGCAGTTGTCTTAAGAAACACATTGAAGAAATTGTTACTTCTGCAAAACATGTAATTTTGTGGTCAGAATCTTGTGGCGGCCAAAACCGCAACATCAAAATAGTTTTGATTCTGAAAACGATTTTGGAAACTCATCCTACCATTGAAAAAATTACATTGCGCTATTTTTTTCCTGCTCATAGATTTTACCCAATGATAGTGATTTTGGAGATTTTGAAAATGCCCTAAAATCTCAACAACGTTTATATACCGTTGATGATTAGCTAAACGTAATGAAGAAATCCCGTAAAAATAACCCACTAGTAGTTCACAGAATGAAAAAAGAAAAATTCGTTGTAACAAAGAAGTTGGAAACTATGATTACAAACCGTAAATCAGACATAAAAACAGTAATGTAAGCTGGTTTAAAACAAGAGAAACTAAAATAAGAAAGGATATACCACTGAGTATTTTTATGAAAACTGATTTTAACACTAGTGAAGTTGAAGTACATCTTTACAAGGAATTTCAAAAAGGACGGCCTGTTGCAATGCAAGTAACCACTTGATTTCTCTTTGGCCCACAGGCAAGTCACATTCTGTGAATAAGCTTAACGACTTAAGATCTTTAACGCACCTAATACCACATGATGCAAAACCTTTGTATCGCTCCCTTTTCAGTAACAATACAATAGAAGATGACATTCACGGATTTGATGGAAATTTAGACTTTGGCATACGAGATGAGTAATGTTGATTCACTATTTTCATAATATTCAGAAAATTGTAACAACTATTAACACTGAGTTCAATTTTTTTTATTTTTGATTAATTTCTTATGTAATATAAAATATTCAAAACAACGACTTTTATTGTCATACCCAAAAAGAAATAATAGCTTGTGGCCTATCAATCATTCACTAAAAGTGATATTTTAGTTACGCATCATTAGACCAAACGACCTCCATGTCGCTTGGTCTAGTGATGTATAACACAATTACTATTTAAAGTTACTATTTCGCACTTAGAGGTAACATAAAAATTTGTCTTCGAAAACAAAAAAAAATAAAAATTACGACAATTGTAACATATAGTGAACTTTAATTGAGTGAAAACTTTGAAGTCAAATATCTTAAAGTCAATTTTTGGCGCTTGGTCAAGTAATGCATACCGCCGCCCATATAACAGTACGAGGCAATATGCATATGCTGTGGCAAAATCATCATATTTGCGTTACATTGATATTTATACGACAATCAGCTGTAAAAGTCATTGCCTTTTTTCCGTTCGTATTATATTTTAGCATAGTCTTCTGATTTATTTTGTAGACAACCGGTTTAGTTTGTGTGAAATTGATACAAAATTCGTCTAATAATATTAAGTTTTTTAAACAGCTGTGTTTTTATGCTCATTCGTTCACCTGTTGTAAAGCAGTCTGTGTAAATATTAGGGATTTAGATAATCTTTTTGTATATATAATTTGTTTATTGATTTTACTTTTTAGATAAAGTTTCATAATTATAGTCCTCTTGCTTTTATTTTCTATGGTAATACAAATACATACCCAATTAGAAAGGGAGAAAACCAGCGAGTTCCAAATTGAACATAGACATTATTCTCTCTTTCTCCCTAGATGTTATATAAAGATCATCGTCATTGCATAGTCAAAACGCAGCAATATTCTATTGCCTTTTCTTCTTTTTGTCTCCTCATTCATATTGTAAACTCAGCCACGTAAATGACGTTTTAAAAATTTATGTCAATATTTCTGAAGTGCCTTTCCTGGGATAATTTTTTTTAAACTTAGTTCGTTTGATTACATGTAATTGATTTGATAGTCCCCAACAGATAAGTATTGATTGTAGGTAGGATAGCAGGTGTTGATAAATATGATGGGTTGGTAGGTAGTCTTTGATCATATGTTACCCCCGCTCTTCATTCCTAGACAGCGTAAGGGCGTTTCTTCTCTCGTGGCATCCTCATAATTTAACTTGGCAATGCAGTTAGTGAGAGCCTTTGGATATAGCCAGCGCAACTTTGGAGTTGAGATTGAGTTTCTTGTACGACATTGCTATCTTTATATATGTGTTTGACCTTGGCATTAGTTACGTTCGGTATTGGTTAGTACTCGGACCTTTGTAAGTCGGAAAATACCTCTGATGGCTTTTCTAGCAATCTTGATTCCTGATCTAATTAATACGTTCTTGTCACATATCCACACATTAGCACTGGTTTAATCACTGTTTTATATGTTCTGATTTTAGAGATTCGTGTTAGACTTCTGGATTTAAAAGTATTATAAGGGTTATATATACATCAATTAGCTACCTGAATATTACCTTTTATTTCTTATGTGACAACGTTATCTATGATATCTAAAACGTTGCAATCCTTTAAAAGTATATGGGTTTATTGTTACGTTATGCCCTACTCTACGTCATCTCTTTTGTATGTTAAAGAACATTTATTTGCTTTGTTACTGATTATTAGACCGTTTTTTGTTGCTAATAGCATTATTTTATGGCATTCTAATATTTAATTTATGGATTAAATCCGGATAGCAAATAGATATTCTTCACTTTCTCGGAAAAATAATATTCTAACACACAAAATCCTATTAAATTGTCAAAACCTTCCTTGCATATTCTATTTACTCATGACGGGCAGCAGTAATATCAGTACCATAATAAGGCGTATAGTACTGGACTGGCTAATCGTTAGATAATGGGAAGCATGAGTTTTAATGTTTTCGGGACTTCCACCTGTTAGCGGAGAGCAGAGATATCAGTACCAAGTTAATGCATATAGGAATTGTTTCTTGAACTTTATTATTATTAAACAACACTATGGGAATTACTATTTAAATGGGAATAAGCCACAATTAAAGGTTAAAGTTAGTTTATTGACGTTTTAATTTCCACTTCGGAAATAGTTCTCACTAATATTTGTATTTTGAGGACGATTTCCGAAGTGGAAATTGAAACGTCAATAAACTAACTTTAGCGTTTAATTGTGGCTTATTCCCATTTAAATGGTAATTACTTTAAAATGTCCCAAGAAAATAGCTTCAGAACTCATTATCATATCGCTACAAATCCGTATAGAATAAGAAAACATACTGAATAAAGAAAGCTCTTATAACAATATTGTTCAGAAAAATAAATTGCTTAAGGTATAACGGACACATGCATAGACGCCAAGATGTCAAACTTGTGAAACTGGTATGAAAGGAAGTTAACATAGAAGAATGGAGAGAAAACATCCAATCATATCTCAAAAAATGAACATTTCATTTGATTGCAGATTCATGGAAAGTTGTAGTCAGCGAAGACCCACCCAGTATTGTAGCGCTACGTAGTGATAATGATAAAGAGAAATTAGAAACAGTGAAAAAAAGCAACAAAAATAGACTATGGAGCAAAGCTGCTTAATAATCTTTGATTGGAGAGGATTTAAATGATAGTATAAGAAATACAATGGATGATTGATGGATTCGAGAAACTTGAGACTTGAGAAGGGCACTCTTTGAAACAGCTGTAGTAATAAGATATAATTAATTTTGTGGAAGTTTTGGTGTTTTATTGTTAAACAAAATGGAATTAACATACGACATTATATACGCTATAATAACTGGACAACTTATATGATACGGACATATAAGGAGAAAGTTTAATGAAACAATAAACCCAATATTTGTTATGACTGAAAACGATATAAATAAACAAAATAAAGAAAACCGTAGCAAAATGCAAAAAGAGTAATGATTTAAAAATGACTGAAGTACCTTGTGGACAACATGTGCTTAATTAGGAACGAATGAAGATGAAGAATTAGAAGACAACAAAAAACGTTTTAAATTGCAACTGTATACAATTTTTAACAATGTATATTTATAGGTCATTATCAGAGCCAACGTGCTAATTTTATGTAAAATAACACTTTTTAAGGTAGATCTGTTATAGCCCGGTAGACTCAAATACACCCAAAGCTAAAAACTATCGATGTTTATATGAAAGATGAAACCGTATGACACATGACCGTGCAATTGACACCCACAAATTATCACGTAATTGTGAATGGTATATTGTACCTAAATACTAAGAAGTTTGTTATTTTAATCAAAGAATAAGTTTAATAATTTACGGGAGATTTAATGTACCTATTTAAAATTTTATAGGATCCGGTAACGTAATAATAAGTCACATTTCACTACAACTCCATTAAAATGTGTTAAATTTTACTTTAGATATTCTTTTTGTAAATATAATAAGTAAACGTACAGTAAGCTTCATCTTCTTATTGTGCCGTATTCTCATGAAGATTGGCGATTACTTCTTTAAACGCTTCCCATAAATTATTATAGTTTAAATTTAACTACTTTTTGAAACAAATATTGCACGTCATAAACTGCAGTAATTGAAAAATTACAAAGATCTCCTGTTTACAGAGTTTTCTTTAATTTTATGTGGTTTATTATAATCCTGCCGAAGGGCTTCTACTTTCTTAAACTGTTGCACGATTACTCCACTTGATGTTAGTACCTTTAGAGACTAAATGTTTCAGTGCCCATAACTAGACATTTCCAAGTGTATAATAAATACTTTTTTAAGTTTGAAAATGATTAAAGCAATTAATAAGTTCCAAAATGTACCTGCTATAAAATTTGAAAATCTACTACTAATACAATTATTGGCAACATCGCAGGAGTTTAAAAGTGTATGCGTACATTTATATACGGGTCCCAAAAATGTTTAATCCTATTACGGAGTCCTCTTAATCCGACGTGTTGGTCGGAGTCTACATAAAGCGCTACTCAGATAATAATATACACGGCGTATATTCTCCTGGAGTTAATATAATACCGTTTTAGTACGGAGCCCACATTAACTGCTAGATCTATGTATATAGATATATATAACTTAAAATCTGGGGGTATATACTGAACACTAAATTTTGTACCAAGAGAGAGAAAATTAGACACTTCTTTTGGAAAGTCAACGCTGGACAAGTTTTTGAACCATTTGTCATTGTTTAAAAATAAATGGCTGAAAAATAAGTTATTAGTTAGCTGTTCAAATTTTTTTATATTAGTAAGTTTCACTTTGTTAAAAACATTTGAAAAACTTTTTTAACCTTAGTTTATATTCAGTTAATATGTTAGTAGGAACAAACTGTTGCAAATCTCACTTAATCTTATTAATATCATTCTTTGCATTTGAAATATTATTGCAAGTTATTTTTATTTCTAAATTTAATGTTTTTTTATAGATCTTATTAATGAATTTATCTACTTTAATATTTAAAACTTAAATGTACTTACGTATGTTTAAGTATGCCTATACGTATATTTTATAATACGTATAAGCTGCGTAGATTACATACAATGTTCCGAACGTGCTCAGGCTCATAGCTAGATGTTCTACAATGTAATAAAAAATTCTTTTGTTGTTCAATTTTGCCATCCAGTTATTGACAAAATTTTAAATATTAAAGTAGATAAATTCATTAATGAGATCCATAAAAAAACATTAAATTTAGAAATAAAAATAACTTGCAATAATATTTTAAATACGATGAATGATATCACTAAGATTAAGTGAGATTTGCAGCAGTTTGTACCTACTAACATATTAACTGAATATGAACTAAAAAAAAAGAGTTTTTCAAATGTTTTACAAAGTGAAACTTACTAACATAAAAAATTTGACAGCTAACTAATAACTTACCATTTATTTTTAAACAATGACAAATGGTTTAAAAACTTGTCCAGCGTTGACTTTCCAAAAGAATTGTCTGCTTTTCTCTCTCTTGGTCAAAAATTTAGTGTTCAGTGTACACCCCCAGATTTTAAGTTAGATATTTTTTTAGCTGATGTAGAAAATATCATTAAAGAGGAGACAGTTGAATCTAAGGGTATTCTTAAGGTGGGTACACATATGCTCCGAATGCCGTCTCGAACCCCGTCGCGTTCTCAAGTGTGGACGGAGTCATGCAACCGCGTATCGTACTTCGACGCGTCAACAACGTGCATCGAAGCGATCCATCGGTTGTCGGTAAAATGCCTTCGCATCAAAAGAAATTTGAGCGCGACAACGTACACCGCGAATTCATGTTTGGACTAGCTTGCGAATCTTTTATAGAATCTCCAGTCATTCAAAATAGTCAGTCTGTTATTTTGAAGGTTAAAGGTGTTTTTAAAGTTGCGTGCATCAAGATGGAATGGACGGAAGAGAATAGTTTACTCTTAATCGAAAATTATCGGGAAAAAGAGATATTATGGGATACAAATAATCCCAGATACTACAATAAAATAAAAAAAACGATGCATGGGAAGAGATTGCTTCTAAAATGCAAATTACAGTGGATAAGTGTAAAAAAAATGACCAATCTTCTATCTGGATTACGGAGAGAAAATCTTGCATCTTGCACATGCAAACTCAACTCAATTACTGCTGGAACGCTAAAATGTTTGGTACAAAGTACGGAGCGGTGTTCGGTTCGTTACTTATTGCAGTGCCCCCTGTAACAACGTCGCGAACTTCTGTTGATCGCGTCGCTGTACGCGACGGGGTTCGAGACGGTATTCGGAGCATATGTGTACCCACCTTTAGGGCACAAGTAACAAATGTAGTAACTAATTACTTACAGAATTCAAAATCTAAACGCCCCACAACAATGAACAAAATGTTTAAATATGTAAAACAATATTTAAAGTTACATTCAGACACATGCATTTTTCAATCTGACAAAGGTGGATGTACGGTAGCAATGAACAAAGAGGAGTATATCGACAAAACCTTAGCATTGTTAAACGACTAATCGACATATGAGGGTTTGGACATAGATCCTACGTCAGTGATACAAAAAAACTATAATGATTTAATAAAAACCTTAGAAAACCAACATTACCTTACTGAACCAGTTGCAAAAATGTTGATAATTTATGACTCATGTTTCCCTAAACTTTATTATTTGCCTAAAATCCATAAATTGGACATTCTTCTCAGGTCTATTGTAAGTTTTTTAAAATCCACTAAGTACAACATTTATAAATTCCTTGCTGATACATTAAATGATGCCTTTGAAAATCACAATAATTATAAATCTAAGGACACATTTACCTTTGTCAATGCTGTTAGGGGAACGCAGTTACCAAATGATTATGTTTAAACTTCTTTAGATGTAGTGTGATTCCACTAAATATGGTCATGGACATTATATAATCAAATTGGAAAGTTATAAAAGACTACACGACATTATCAAAAGACAATTTTCTGCAAATTCTTAACACCGATGCGTTCCCCGATTAGTCCAATCCTTGCAACTATTGTAACTGATCATCCCTTAGATAATGTGATTACGCAATAAACTTTTGAATTACCGTTTACATATAAATATGTCGATGACATTATATGTGCAGTTCCATCGTATCACATCAATACCACACTAAACATTTTTAATTCATTTAATAAACATCTTCAGTTTACAATTATTTTTTTTAATTTATTTGTTATCACTTTGGTTGTTAGCAGAGGAACAACAAGGTTTTAGGTCGGAAAGATCATGCACCGACGCTATATTTATAATGAGGCAAGTGCAAGAGAAATCAGTAGAATACAACAAACCGGCATATCTATCTTACGTGGACCTTACAAAGGCATTTTACCGGCTCAAATTAAAAGACGTTATCCATTTACTGTATGCAAGAGAGATAGCTCTAGGAATAATCAAAACGATCGAAAATATCTACCAAAACAACACAATAAAACTAAAAGTATAAGAAAAACTAACCGACCCTATTAAAGCTGGCAATGGGATAAGACAGGGTTTTATAAGACGGTTGCGTTTCAATTTAATTTAAGTCTCTTACCACTCCCTAACACGTGTTTCTGGGTCTAATCGTCATCAGAGAGAGTTTGTAAGAAGACTCAAACTAAATCAAAACGCACCGACTACTCTGGCAATTATAGGAAAACAATTACCAAAGTATGCTACTAGAGACCTCTAGTGAGGAAATATGAAGTTAAATGTGTCGATACCAATTAAAGTAAATTGTATACCCAAGCTTAATCAAGCCATTCAAAGCGATGCTGGGAATATTTATATTCCACTATTCATCAACAATTTACCCATATAAATTATCATCATTCTTGTACTCATTGCGTCGAGTAAGGACGATAAATATACGAAGACGGTTGCGTTTCGATTTAATTTAAGCCTCTTACCACTCCCTAGCACGCGTTTCTGGGTCTACCCGTCATCAGAGAGAGTTTGTAAGAAGACTCAAACTAAATCAAAACGCACCGACTACTCTGGCAATTATAGGAAAAACAATTACCAAAGTATGCTACTAGAGACCTCTAGTGAGGAAATATGAAGTTAAATGTGTCGATTACCTTTTGATCCAAAGTATGCTACTAGAATACTTTGGTAATTGTTTTTCCTATAATTGCCAAAGTAGTCGGTGCGTTTTGATTTAGTTTGAGTCTTCTTACAAACTCTCTCTGATGACGGGTAGACCCAGAAACACGTGTTAGGGAGTGGTAAGAGACTTAAATTAAATCTAAACGCAAACGTCTTCGTATATTTATCGTCCTTACTCGACGCAATGAGTACAAGAATGATGGTAATTTATATGGGTAAATTGTTGATGCATAGTGGAATATAAATATTCCCAGCATCGCTCTGAATGGCTTGATTAAGCTTGGGTATACAATTTACTTTAATTGGTATCGACACATTTAACTTCATATTTCCTCACTAGAGGTCTCCAGTAGCATACTTTGGTAATTGTTTTTCCTATAATTGCCAGAGTAGTCGGTGCGTTTTGATTTAGTTTGAGTCTTCTTACAAACTCTCTCCTCTTTCGTCCGTTCGCCGAAGTGAGTACATAGTGTACAGTGTTTTAGTGTTTGTGCTTTTAGGTTTTTAGGTTGCCTATAGCAGAGGGTCCGACGGCTGTCATAGACAAAGCCAAGCTCTGACCGCTTGGAAGCCGCCAAGAAGTACAAAGCCGTCGAATACGGTATCGAAGAGATAACCTGGTGAAACCAACCACGTGGTCGCCACGTGGCCGTACTTGGAGTAACAAGGTAAGTGCTGTGTTTTTTGCTGGTCTACCGGCGTTTTGTACTCTCTGGCGGAGATTCTGCTGGTCACGGTGTAGGCTTAGTGGGTGGTCCGTAAGAAGCCATCCACGTAGGCCGTTGCCGGGGCTATCAGCTTCCGTCGGAGTCTGTGAACGGTCGTGCCGGCATAAATCTGCACTTAACCAATACATATAATAATATCTACGGGGGACCGCTAGCCTAAAGTTAGTTAAGTATAGTCCGGCATACCTGCCATCTTGCACATTGCACAAGGTGCTTGAAAAAAGGTGTCATCTGGGTGTAATACCTAGTCATCCACGTCGAAAATGCCAAGGTCGACCCGCTCCAACAGGTCGAACAAAGTTATTCCTGCTGAACCACCCGACCCTGGTCAACACTCCAAAGACATGCCTATCATTGACAATTACGATTTTCCTTCGCTACCCTCACAAAGAACAACCGTACCACAGACCTTAATCACACCAACCAACTCTACCATTCCACCGATCACTTCTTCCTTCCCACCTACATTACACATACCAAATACCACTCAATCTTCAATCACTAATAACCTATCTGACACTTTTATGCCAGATATAAGATCCACCCTACCCGTAGAGCAGATTGATCGGCTGATAGCTCAACTGCAGCTGACCCGGTCATCTGCTATCCTTAATCCACCCACTGCTCCTATCACCACTTTAGCCACTCAACCACAACACAATTTCACCACACATACTAATACCACTCAACCAATATCCACCCATACCGCTCTAGCGACAAACACCCAATCTCCACAACTAATAAATACAGTCAACCCACAACCAACAAATACCCGAAATTCACAACAAACACACGCACCTATCAACACACCTTCCACACAAAACACACTCGCATCATACGCTAACGCCACCACCACTCCCAGACCTACCGTCCCTGCATCCCAGGCCACTACCTCCACTCAACCTAAATCCTTCAATTATACCATCACCAATATACCTCGAGAGAAATCGAACCAAAGAGATTTCTTTCGTATCATTAACACTCGAGAGATCCTTCTCAACCAAATTTCGACTGTCAAGGTCCTTCATACCCAAATTGCCCACCTAACTACCTTCCACCCGGTAAACCATGTCGAGTTACAACGTAAGCTCCGTGATGCGCTGGGCGATCCTAAAGTCCTCGTCTCACCCAAACATATTCCAACACCCAGAAATCCCACCCGTTCATCCAAACCTACCTACATGGTCGTCGTCAAGGGGGTCGAAAGAGACTACTCTGACGCCGACCTTACCAGAGCCTTCACGGACATGGATATCCCCGTAGTGCGACTATGGAGGATTATATCTAAGTCCAATCTTCCCACCACGTTCGTAAAGCTGGTCACGTCGAGTGAACTTAAGTACACTCTACCTCAGGTAAGAAGGACCATACGAGTGAACATGCTTATAGAATGGCAAAGAGAATGGGAGGTACAGACCACGAAGGCTCGTTGGACCAAAACGCTTATCCCCGATGTTGTAGCATGGTACAACTGTAAATTTAAAAGAGTGAATTACTATTTTACCCAGTTCCTGACCGGTCATGGATCTTTCAGATCCTACACATATGGCATCAAAAAAACCAACGATGACCTATGCACCTCGTGTGATGAGAGGGACGATGCGGAACACTGCATCTTCCGGTGTAATGTCTTCGCCTACGAACAACAAAGGCTGCAGAATAGATTCGGCGCGATCGCGCCCAACAACATCATGCAGATTGCAATGACCAGCAAAGAGAATTTTGAATATATAATCAACCATATAACAGGTATCATGAAAAGGAAGACTATAATAGAAAGAGCCGAACAAGCTGGGTGAGGGGTCAAATACAAAAATAAATAATAAAAAAAAAACATAAACATTCTTTTTTTATTTCCTTCTTTTTCTTTTCTGTACAAAAATGTACCAAATGTTACCCTCTACGGCAACCCCCCTTTTTTAAGCTCACAAGTTTATCCGCTTGGAAACTAGGTCTCCTTTCCTACACGCTTACTGCTTTTAGGTAAGTGCTGTAACTAAAATAAATAGCCCTAAGGGCACCTTTAACCCAGTCTGCGCGTGGTATCCCCATGTTTCGTTCGCTAATGAACTCGTCCA
Source organism: Diabrotica undecimpunctata (assembly GCF_040954645.1). Classification (NCBI taxonomy): domain Eukaryota; kingdom Metazoa; phylum Arthropoda; class Insecta; order Coleoptera; family Chrysomelidae; genus Diabrotica; species Diabrotica undecimpunctata. Next base: position 91,145,499 of record NC_092803.1, on the reverse strand, counting down.
GGGATACCACGGGTCGAAGAGGGGGTGGTTTTAGTTGGTAGGCGACCTGGCAGGGATGTCCGAAGGGGGCCCTCTGTCATATAGTTTTTGACATCGTGCCGTCGGCGTATGTCTCTGGTCCTTTGGTTGAATCCAACAGTACTAGGGACACCTTCCCTAGTCGATTACGAATCTTTCCACCTCAGTCCAAAAAAAAAAAAAAAAAAAAAAAAAAAAAAACACGGAGATGCTGACCAGAGGTATCTTTATGGACGGCCTCCGACTCCACGTAGAATTACCACTCAATGCAAACCCAGTGCCTCCCATTCCAAAATACTGCGGCAGGTGCAGCCAGAACGGGCATACCATCACGGAGTAGTCCTGAAGAGGCACAAGCCTAAAACAGGACAGCGGATACACCCAATACACAAGATATACACACAACACACAAAAATCAACGCTACAATGAATCCAAACTCTCTCTGATGACGGGTAGACCCAGAAACGCGTGCTAGGGAGTGGTAAGAGACTTAAATTAAATCGAAACGCAACCGTCTTCGTACATTTATCGTCCTTACTCGAGGCAATGAGTACAAGAATGATGGTAGTTTATATGGGTAAATTGTTGATGCATAGTGGAATATAAATATTCCCAGCATCGCTCTGAATGGCTTGATTAAGCTTGGGTATACAATTTACTTTAATTGCTATCGACATATTTAACTTCATATTTCCTCACTAGAGGTCTCTAGTAGCATACTTTGGTAATTGTTTTTCCTATAATTGCCAGAGTAGTCGGTGCGTTATGATTTAGTTTGAGTCTTCTTACAAACTCTATCTGATGACGGGTAGACCCAGAAACACGTGTTAGGGAGTGGTAAGAGACTTAAATTAAATCGAAACGCAACCGTCTTCGTATATATATATATATATATATATATATATATATATATATATATATATATATATATATATATATATATATATATATACATATATATATATATATATATATATATATATATATATACATATATATATATATATATACATATATATATATATATATATATATATATATATATATATATATATATATATATATATATATATATATATATGATTAGTGTTTATAGAAATTAATTTATAAGTTACACATTAGATAATATTAGATATAAAAAGTATTTGGATATTTTAATAAGTTATATACTAAGGAATATTATAAAAATTATTTATATGAGAACATTTTTAAGAAATTACCATATAATAATTGTAAAAAGTTGTATTTTAGTAATTATAATATTGTAGATATATTTAAGTGAGCCATGTGACTAGGCAACCAACTAGCAACATACAGTAAGTGACAGATAGAAATTAATAATTATTACGAATATAAAGTGGGGTTATAATGATATGTTGTTTAAAATGTGTAGTTTATTAAATTAGAGTGTTAGTTACTAATTTAAGTGTATATTCTGATCTGAAAAGCCTAAATGTCAACAAAATTCTCGATAGAAAAGTAAGGAATTCTCTAGATCACCGGAGATGGCTTTGTTTGCGAAATGGACTGTTCCATAAAATTCAGACATGTAGGAGATGGAACAAAATCGAACATGATTTCTTGCTAGATGATTCTGGAACATGGAAAAGATATAAATACCCGGTGATTTGGATTCAAATCATCAGTTATGAGTTACAGTTACTATGAGTCCAGTTTAGTATGAAAGTTAATTAGAGTTAGCATGAAATAGAAGTCAGATCAATTATAGTCAGACAGAAGGTCCAATTGTTCAATATAGTGAGTTAAATGGAGATTAAGAAACAGTATAAAGAAAATATTATTGAAGATTAAAAATTATGTAATGTATAAATGGTGATTGGATAATGCAAGAAGTATTAATTGAAAATTAAAATTATATAATATATTTGGTGATTGGATATTGGTATACTGAAAAGAAGAATAAATATAAATGCTGTTTGCTGGTTTGCTTGGTGGTTTATAAATGCTTAAGAAGAAATATATTTTAAATTGGTGGAAGCTGATAATTGGAAAAAGTAATTTCACAAAAACAAGGATAACCGAACCACGAAGACATTGAGTGGTGATTAGAATCTATACAGTGGAAAACAGTTCATTTAGGCATTCAGTGACAGAAAGGTACAAAATTTTGTTAATATAATTTAGTTAGTGTCATAACAATTTCAATTTTGAAGATAGTTTGTTTAAATTTTACATTGTCTATAGAATTTAATTAGTTTCATAAAAATTTCAATTTAAAGATAGTTTATTTTAAATTTACATTGGCTAGGTTAGATATATATGTGTGTTTCATAATAGATATAATAAAGATAATTTAAAAAAGTAGTTACAAACTAATTCTTTGAGAACCGCGATAAAAACCCTATATATTATATTATTAAAAATACTCATTGCTCATCATTCACAAACAATACATCATAACAATTTATATATATATATATATATATATATATATATATATATATATGTATATATGTATATATATATATACATATATATATACATATATACATATATACATATATACATATATACATATATACATATATACATATATACATATATACATATATACATATATACATATATACATATATACATATATACATATATACATATATACATATATACATATATACATATATACATATATACATATATACATATATACATATATACATATATACATATATACATACATACATATATACATATATACATATATACATATATACATATATACATATATACATATATACATATATACATATATACATATATACATATATACATATATACATATATACATATATACATATATACATATATACATATATACATATATACATATATACATATATACATATATACATATATACATATATACATATATACATATATACATATATACATATATACATATATACATATATACATATATACATATATACATATATACATATATACATATATACATATATACATATATACATATATATATATATACATATATACATATATACATATACAGGGTGGTCCTAAAGTAATTGTACAAACAGAAACCATAGATTCTGCTCTTTAAAACATTACGATTTAAGCCAACTTGCTTTAATAAAATGTTGATATTAAGAAAGATACAGGGTGTTAAAGTAGAAATTTAAAATTCTATTTTTCGCTATAACTTTTACGTTTGTAAATATTTTTGGACAAAAATTTATAATTGGACGCTTTTAAGTAGGATAAATTATAATTTTATACATAAATTAATGTTACTGATAGATGGCGCCACATATGCCACAGGTGTGGCATAGACTTGCGCTTAACTTTTTTGCTCTTAAAGTTACCTCTATTTGTGTTAAAAAATATTAAACATACATTATTTTTACAAAGAAAAGGTATACTTGTTAGTAACCTCAAAATTTAACCGTTTTCGAGATAATCGCATTTTATAAGTCAGCTGCCTCATAATTCTTAGTTGTGATATTTGTGCGGTAAAGCACTCAATACCTGTAGATAAGCATAATTCATAGTTTATTCTTATTAAAACAACTCAAAGATGATAATGTAACATTACAAAATTTTTGTTGTGGCTGCTAAATGTCTTATTGGAGAAAATATTCTTCATCTTCTTCTTTAGGTGCCGTGTCCGTATTCAGACGCTGGCCGTCATCATGTATACAATTTCCCTTTTCTATCGCTTCTTAAATTTCTATACCTACTGGCGTTGTATTACTTTTTCCCTATTGTAAAATGCTGAAAAACCAAAATATATGGTTTATGTAAGATGGTACACCACCACATTCTAGACAGAAGGCGTTGAGAACATAGTTAAATATACCTTTTCTGAACGTTGGATTGGACGTGGCAGTCATATTCCTTGGCAATGTGGTGAGATATTGATATAATTATTTAATTTATAAAAAAACCCAAAATAATACTTATTATTCATTACGTAAATTGTTGTTTACCCATTTTTATTATGACAAATGGAAACTAAAGCACAGGTATGAAATAACACACGTGTCTTGTTTCATAATACTTTGGCTACAAATCTTACCTTAAAGACTCAGCATTTTTACAAAAACATCATCGTTGGCCTAATAACCGATATTGTTATAAATATAGTAAACAAACAGGCAATTTAGTTCAGCATAATATTAGTTCGTTAGTTCATAATATTATCATCATTATCATAATAGTCCATTTGTTCGATATGTAATTATAGTTACTCGTAAGCTTATATGAGTGTATATAAGTAACCAATGAATGAGATACATCACAGTTTAATACATTATTTAACCTTTGCGACATAATATACTATAAGATTTGGATATAGATTCGTCCATTATACATTATAGCCACCACGTAGCCCAGAATTTAATCCGCTTGATTTTGGTGTATGGGGCGTATTAAAACAACGTGTCTATAAGAATGCCATAAACATTTGCAACCAAATATGGGAAGAAATAAATACTGCAACAGTTTCTTTAGAACCAATGATGCTATTTAATATGAGATGATTTTTATGGAATATATTGACAAATGAATTAATGAAAATGGTAGACATATCGAACACTTACTTTAACAAAAAGTTTAGTAATTTAGTTTAACTATTTCTTAATTTGGTTTGTAAACAAAATGTTTTGATTACGACTTTAATTTAACATAAAATATAAAATGTTTGATGTAAAATCCTATTATTCTGTTTTTTGTCATATCCTATTATTAATTATCCTGCTGATATATTTATTTTATTTAATATTTCGTTAGCTATTAACTTTAGTTATTGGTATTTTATACCAAAATTTAGATTTATTAATGTTTTTGTCTATTTTTCCTTCGTTGCCTGGGGTAATTGCCTTAACTCAGAAATATGCAGCTGATTTGTAAAATGCGATTATCTCGAAAACTATTGAGTTTAAAAGTTATTAACAGGTATACCTTTTTTTTGTTGAAATAATGTATCTTTAATATTTTGTATCACAAATACAGTTCACTCAAAGAGCAAAAAAGTTAAGTGCAAATTTATGCCACATATGTGGCGCCCTCTATCCGCTACATCAAAGTGTGCATCAAATTAAAATTTCTCATATTTAAAAGTATCCAGTTGTAAATTTTTATGCATAAATGTTTACAAACATGAAAGTTATAGCCAAAAATAAAATTTTTAATTTGCACTTTAACACCCTGTATCTTTCTTAATATCAACATTTTATTAAAGCAATTTAGCTTATATCGTAATATTTTAAAGTGTAGAATCTACTGTTTCTTTTTGTACAATTACTTAAGGACCACCCTGTATACATATATACATATATACATATATACATATATACATATATACATATATACATATATACATATATACATATATACATATATACATATATACATATATACATATATACATATATACATATATACATATATACATATATACATATATACATATATACATATATACATATATACATATATACATATATACATATATACATATATACATATATACATATATACATATATACATATATACATATATACATATATACATATATACATATATACATATATACATATATACATATATTCATATATATATATATATATATATATATATATATATATATATATATATACACTCAGGTGCAAAAAAATCGATCCATGGGTAGTATTTGCTGAAAAAAGAAAACGTTTGAAGATATTAGTTTTAAATCAGGTATATATGTAAAAGTATATGTTAGATTAAAATAATTTTTACAGATTATCCAAAAAAATCATTTATTTATAGAGACATACGCCAAAACTCAAAAATACAAGAATATTCAAAACTTTCTGAAATTAAGAAAAACATTGATAATAAATCAATATGTAGAGTTTCCCCCTCGGGCCCTTATAACAGACTTTACACGTCTAGGCATTGAGGTAATTAACCTCTGGATATCAAATTGATCCAATTGGTCCCCTATTTCTTGAAGAGCCGCTGTAAGTTCAGCCAAGTTGTTTGGACGGGGTATTCGTGCTCGAAGACGTCTTCCCATCATATCCCATAGATGTTCTATGGGATTGAGATCGGGACTGCAAGCTGGCCAGTTCATACGGACAATTCCCACCTCCTCTATATATTGGTTGACGATTCTAGCACGGTGAGGACGCGCGTTGTCGTCCATAAAAATAAAATTAGGTCCAATGAAAGGAGCAAAAGGTACCACATGCTGATCTAAAATACTTGTTATGTATCTTGCAGCAGTCATAGAACCTCTATGTACAATAACTAAATCAGTATGGGCTTCTGAACTGATACCAGCCCAAACCATAACGGAGCCCCCCGATAACTTATTCTTTCCGCAATATTACATTGAAAATATCGCTCTCCGTGTCTTCTCCAAACCCTTTCTCGGCCATCTGGTGCCCTTAGACAAAATCTGGACTCATCTGAGAACAATACATTGTCCCAATCTGCATCACTCCAGTTTTCATGTTCTCTTGCAAAAGCAAGGCGAGCTCTGCGATGTTCTATGGATAGTATTGGAGATAGGGCTGGCCTTCTGGATAATAAATTACCTTCTACAAGTCGTCGACGAACTGTCCATCTGCTTATATCCACATTTCTCACTTCGCTCAGACGATTTGCCAGTTCAACTGAAGTTAGATGCCGATTTTTCAAACATGATGAGACCAGAAATCGATCATCTCTTTCGGATGTTACTCTTCTACGACCTGATCCTGGTCTTCTTGTGAAGTTACCGGTGTCGCTAAAACGCCGAACTGCTCTTTGAACCGAAGATCGACTAAAACTCAACATTTCAGCTGCATAATATTGGCTACGACCATGTTGAACTAAAGTCACCGCCCTTGCAGCATCTGTTGGAGTTAGAGACATTTAGGAAGGATAATTAAATAAAAATATAACACGTTTTGAAAATAAAATCACTACACTAGTATGGTTGTTGAATTAAAAAAATTCATTCATTAACAACATTCAATAAATATCTACTTGCTTCAGACCCTTTTTGACAAAAACCTGAAATACCAATCTGTTTTAAGAAATATAAAAAGCAATATTAAAAACATTATTTTATTTCTCGTATAAGAGGGTACACCTAAATTTACATACGTAATTTAATGTCTCTAAAATTATATAACTTCAAATAAATAAGAAATAAGGAGTGGATCGATTTTTTTGCACCTGAGTGTATATATATATCCATTGTAGTGTTGGTTGTGTGGGTTTTTGGGTATTTTTCTTGTGTTTGGATTGCTACGCTGTCCTGTTTTAGGCTTTTGCCTCTTCAGGACGTGTTTTCCTTAGTATTGGGTGTATGGCACTGGATTTTGGTATGTGTCCACTGGTGTGCTGCGTGGTGTTTGTTGGTGGTTGCTGCTCTCACTAGTCCTGGACAATCGGGGGCGAAAGGGATGCAAGTGAACGCTTCCTTTCAGAATTTTTGGTCTAAAACAAAATTAGTAAGTATATGAAAATGTTTATAAGTTTATTAATTTACTAAATTTATTAAATTATTGTATGAATATCGCGACGCGTGAGGGCAGCTGTGGACTGGTACCTCAAAAAATCGACGGGGTATCGTTGTGCAATGGGATCGGAAAACCACAGAAAACCGATCCCCCCGTCGGTGTCAGTTCGAAGTGAACATTTAGTATTATAATAAGCGACGGTAAAAGAGGGGAGTTGCCTCCTGTATGTCAATGTGTTCATCAGGGAGCTCGTTGCTGGCGAGTTCCAGCAGAATAGCGGGTAGGAATGGGAGTTTGGGTTTAGGTTTTCTTCTGAATACATTGCCGAGGGATGAGCAGGTAGTTTTGAGGATGCTTTGGGCTCTGAGGTTTTGGCCCCGGATGGTGCGAATTGTATAACCCCTGCTCAGAGAGGAAAGCCTCTCATTGATGGGCTGGATATTCGACAGGCGATGAATGAGTGCAAAAGGATAGTCGCATCGTTTTCTGTTTAGTTTACGTAAGATTCTTCTTTCCAGTGTAAGTAGTCTATTGCTGAGATATTTGGGCATCACAGCACAAATGCAAGATCTGTACTCGATGACCGGTCTGATAAATGTTTTGTATGTATGGATAAGTGTACGTGAGTGTGTGCGGCCAAATTTGCCACTAAGAGCGTTGAGAAGTCCGAGTCGACTCCTAACCTTATTACAGGTTCTGTCAGTATCGTCACTCCAGCGTAATGTTTGCGTAAACAGCACGCCGAGATATTCGACCTGGTTTCGGAGACGGAGTCGTTCTCCCCACAAACTCAAATTGTGCCTTTCGGTGATGATAGGTGTGATGTATTGACTGCGATATGGGTGCCTGAAAAGGATCATCTGTGTTTTGTTTGGGTTAGGTGTCACTCTCCATCTCTGACACCATTGTTCAACAAGGAGCAGATGATTTTGAGCTAACCTAAGTGTAGAGTCAACGTGTGGTGTTGTTGTAAGGAGTGCTGTATCGTCTGCGTATAGTAGAGTAGTTGTATTGGTATATCTAGGGTTAGGGAAGTCGCTGTTGTAAATTGTGTAGAGTATTGGTGCCAACACGGAACCCTGAGGAACTCCCGCTGTGGGAGTGAAGGATGTAGAGAATCGATCACGCTCCTTGACTGTGATTTGCCGTTGAGAGACATATGAGTGGATGAGTCTGACGAATGGAGTTGGTAGCCCGATGCTCTTTAGTTTCTTGACCAGTCCCATATGCCAGACTTGGTCAAAGGCTTTTTGAACATCGAGGAAGATACCTAGTGACACTTTGCCGTCGTTCAGACTTTGTGTTAGGTGTGTGACGATTTCTGTCAATGCCGTTTTGGTTGAGTACCCTTCTCTAAAGCCGAATTGGTAAGGTGTGACACTCAGCGGGAGGTGTTGCACACAGTTCCTGGCAATCTTGTCAGGCCCCGGTGCATTTGACTTGCCAATTTGGCAGAAATGTTTGAAGGTTTGGTGATCCACAGGCGCCATGATTGGATGTTCATGGGGTGCCTGAGGGTCGAAAGGGGTTCTGAGTAGTCGTGTTATGTCTCTCACTGCGTTGGCACAGAAGGCATGATCAAATCTCGGATCGTCTGGGGAGATTAAGGTATTTTGTAAGTGAGTTTTGAAAGTTTCTGCTTTCTGTTGGTTTGATTTGATAATATGATTGTTCACCACAAGGTGAGAAGGATTATTGGTTTTTTGTTTGGTTAGGCATTTGAATTTATGCCAGAATCTACCGCTGTCAGGGTAATCAAGACTGGAGGTCGCTGCAATCCATTGTCTGGACTGCAGATTGTTGACCTGCAGTTTGATCGCCGCAGACAGCCGGTTATACTCTGTTTTGACAAGGGGATTGCGGGTACGTTGGAATTGACGGAGGAGACGTCTCTTTTGCTTAATTTTATCGACTAAGTGGTTGGTGATGTCAAGGATTAGTTGACGTCGGTCAGGGAGAAGGTTAATTAGGATAAGTGAGGTGAACTCCATAACTGTCTTCATATCAGAAGTCAGCTCGTATGGAGGGTCTCGCTTTTCAGTAGAGATTGGCTGGGTTTCTTGTGGTTTCTTAGGAGCTTCCCTTCTGTGGGGACATTTGACCGAGTAGGCCGCATGGTTTCCTCCACAGTTGGGACATTTAGGAGTTTGTGGGGTGGGGCAGGCCGTGGATTTGTGATCCTGGTCCAGATCCAGATTCCTCTGGTCATCATCTCCGTGTATTTCAATTCACTCGATGTGACCAGCTTCACAAACGTGGTGGGGAGATTGGATTTTGATATAATCCGCCATAGTCGAACTACGGGGATATCCATTTCCGTAAAGGCTTTGGTTAGATCGTCGTCTGAGTAGTCTCTTTCGACGCCCTTGACGACGACCAGGTAGGTGGGTTTGGATGAGCGGGTGGGATTGCGTGGTGTTGGGATGTGCTTGGGTGTGACGAGGACTTTGGGCTCGCCCAGCGCATCACGGAGTTTTCGTTGCAACTCGACGTGGTTAACCGGGTGGATGGTTGTTAGTTGGGCGATTTGGGTGTGTAGGACTTTAACCGTCGAGATTTGATTGAGTAAAATCTCTCTGGTGTTGATGATTCGAAAAAAATCTCTCTGGTTAGATTTCTCTCGAGGGATGTTGGATATGGTGTAATTGAATGATTTTGGTTGTGTGGAGGTGGTGGCCAGGGATGCAGGGATGGTAGGTTTGGGAGTGGTAATGGCGTTAGCGTATGATAAGTGTGTGTTTTGTGTGGATGGTGGGTTGATGGGTGTGTGTATTAATTGTGAATTGTGTATATTTGTTGGTTGTGGGTTGACTGTGTTTATTATTTGTGGAGTTTGGGTGGTTGTCGATTGAGCGGTATGGGTGGATATTGGTTGAGTGACATTTGTATGTGTGGTGAAATTGTTTTGTGGTTGAGTGGCTTGAGTGGTGATAGGAGAAGTGGATGGGTTTAGGATAGCGGATGACCGGGTCAGCTGAAGTTGAGCGATCAGCCGGTCGATTTGCTCTATGGGCAGAGTGGATAATATGTCCGACATAAAAGTGTCAGACAAATTGTTGGTGATCGAGGATTGTGTAGTATCAGGGATATGTATTGTAGGTGGAAAAGAGGTAGCAATATGTGTGGTGGTAAGGTTGGTTGGTGGGATTACAGGCTGTGAGACGGTTGTTCTGCGTAGAGGTAGCGGCGGAAAGTCATAGTTGTCAGGAATGTTAGGAGTGTTATTAGTGTGTTGACCAGGGTCGGGCGGTTCGGCAGGGATGACTTTATTAGACCTGTTTGAACGGGTTGACCTCGGCATTTTAACAGTGGACGGCTAGGTATTATACCCAGATGACTCCTTGTTTTCTTGTACCTGGTGCAATGTACAAGATGGCAGGAATGCCGGACTATACTTATCTAAAATTATAGGCTAGCGATCCCTCGTAGATACGTATTTTGTATATGATATTGGAAAAGTGCAGATTTCTGCCGGCACGGCACGTTCACAAACTCCGAAGGAAGCTGATAGCCCCAGCAACGGCGTACGTGGGTGGCTTCTTACTGGACCACCCACTATGCCTACACTGTGACCAGCAGAATCTCCGTGAGACAGTGCAAAACGCCAAAAACCAACAGAAAACACAGCACTTACCTTCTTTGCCTCCAAATGCAGCCACGTGGTGACCACGTGGTTGGTTTCACCAGGTTATATTCTCTTCGATACCGTTATTCAACGGTTTTTCTGCTTCTTGGCGGCTTCCAAGCGGTCAGAGCTATGGCTTTGTCTAAGACAGCCGTCTGACCCTTTGCTATCAGAAACCTAAAAGCACCAAAACACTGCACAACGGAACTCACAAATACTCCTATATATATATATATATATATATATATATATATACAGTGTGACCCATTTAGATTGGAAACACCTCTATAAAAGTTGAAGTTGTTAACCGATTTTAACCAAATTTTTTTTTAAAGTCATGTAATAAAAGGTCTATTGCGGGACAAAATATGAAATATTTAGTTAAATTTTCACGGCAGTCTACGATACTTTTTCTTCGTCGAAAATGGAGAATTTGTATTAGCGATTTTTTTAGTAAAAAAATTTCTACGCCACTGGATTTAGAGTGGCTTCAAATAGCTATAACAAAAATTTCATTAAAATATATTTATTAATAACGAAGTTATGACAACTTAAAATTTTAAAACTCACTAAGAAAAAAACTCTGTATTAACGTTAAAAAAAAACACTCTGTATTAACAGAAACATAAAAACATAATTTTAGTTTAAATCCCTGTTGCCTTTACCAATCCACCATCTAATTGGATACGTTTGTCGTAGTGTTTATGAATATTTCTAATTACATTTCTTAGTTGTAGGGGAGTAATTTCTGCACATGCCTGTCGAATTCTTGTACGAAGTTCGTTTACGTCTCTTGCCCGGTTTGGTAAACTTTTTGTTTGATAACTCCCCAGAGAAAGAAGTCTAAAATTGTGAGATCTGGGTGGCCAATCTATCAACGGACTACCCCGGCCTATCCAACGGTTCGGATAATTTTCATTTAGCCATTGCTTCACGGTTCTGGCGTAATGAACAGGACACCCATCCAACTGGACATACAAATTTAATCGTCCATTAATTGGGAGCTCATGAAGAGTATTCCACAAGTGGGTGTTTAAAAATTCTAAAAAGTTCTGTGAGTTCAAGTTTTCTTCAAAAAAGAAAGGACCAATAACTCGCTCGTTCAGTATACCACACCAGACATTGATTTTTTGAGAATACTGGCTTTTACAGTTTATTACCCAATGGGGATTATCTGCTGTCCAATTGCGACAATTCTGTGATGATACTTCTCCATTTGTAGTGAAAGTGGCTTCGTCGGCAAACAACACGTTTTTTAGAAAATTTATATTGTTTAAATATTCCCCTTGGGCCCATAAACAATATTCTAAACGTTTTGCTTCGTCGCCTTCTTGTAATGTGTGTAAGAATTTTGGTTTGAAAGGTTTAATATTATTTACCTTAAGACATCGCTGAATACTCTCTCGAGGCACATTCAAATATAAAGTGGCATTCCTTAAACTGGCATTAGGGTTATTTCTGATATGCTCTAAAATGATTTGATCATTTCCTCTTCTTCTTTGTAACGGGTTATTTTTTAAAATTAGTTGTGATACTGCACCATATTCATTAAATATTCTATTTATTTTGTTTGCCGTACCGCAACTAATATTAGGACGATCCACATGTCTGTCATTAAATATTGTACAAACTTCCCTGGCACTTCTATCGTTATCTCCCAAAAGACGTATAATTTCAATTTTGTGTCTCAAACTTAATCTTGCAGCCATGACACAAAATATTGTTAAAAGAATTTGAAGAAAATATTGTTGCAGATATTATGGATAAATTTATGCTAGCACTGAAATTTGTATGACACAAATAATGTCATACAGTAATATCGTTGTCATGGCAACTGAGATTTAAGTTGTAGCATGTAAAGTTAATAATAATGTAAGTGCGTTACTTGCATTAAATTTTTATGCTATTTTAAACATTTTTTTGTCTAGTAGTGGTTTATTATTAAAATTATTTGAAAAATAATTAGTTTTATGGTTATCTGTTGATACAGGGTGTTCTTTTTTGACTCGTAGCTTAGTGAGTTTTAAAATTTTAAGTTGTCATAACTTCGTTATTAATAAATATATTTTAATGAAATTTTTGTCATAGCTATTTAAAGACACTCTAAATCCAGTGGAGTAGAAATTTTTTTAATAAAAAAATCGCTAATAGAAATTCTCCATTTTCGACGAAGAAAAAGTATCGTAGACTGCCGTGAAAATTTAACAAAATATTTCATATTTTGTCCCGCAATAGACCTTTTATTACATGACATTAAAAGAAAATTTGGTTAAAATCGGTTAACAAAATCAAATTTTATAGAGGTGTTTCCAATCTGAATGGGTCACACTGTATATATATATATATATATATATATATATATATATATATATATATATTGTTATGATATGTAAAATCGACAAAAATATTGGTTTGTTTAAAATATTTCAAAGTTCAAAAAACATTATATTATATTATATATATATATATATATATATATATATATATATATATATATATTGTTATGATATGTAAAATCGAGAAAAATATTGGTTTGTTTAAAATATTTCAAAGTTCAAAAAACATTAAAATAATTCAGATAAGTAGGATAATATCCAACAAACATTTCGGAGAAGGAAGTTATTAAATTCTTGGATTCCTGTACTAAACAAAATGTAAGCTTTGCATAAATTATTTCTTTGTTATACTTGAATGACCCGCATAATTTTAAGTGAAATCCAAAAGACAATTGAAATACATTAATGCAGTGATTAAAGACAATAGAAGGGATTATAGAAAGAGGTTTTTGTTAGTTTTTAAGAATTATAGAAAAATATTATTTGTAAATAAGTTTTAGGAAATTTATCATTATAGGTAAAAATTTGTTTGTTATCGAAATGAAAAAATGGGGGAATTGTGACGAGTTTTGATTGGCGGAGATTGAAAAAGGTGGGATAAGTATGTAGGAAAAAGTTTAGCGAGATTGAGGAGAGAGAAGAGAGGGCAGTTGGTTTTCCAAATCTGTAAGAGGAACAGTGATTGTTCTCTGGCGGTTCCTGAAATGTAGCAAGCAGTAGTGTTGAATGTTAGTGAGTTTTTGTGGAGTTAGTGTATCTGACAGAAGCTGAAGCAGCAAAATATTGTAAGTCATATTTCTCTACTTATATTCCAAGAGTCACTGTTCAGGCCAACGAGAGATTCAGTTTATCGTAAAGAGAAGATATTCCAAGAGTCATTTTTCACTCGGGCCAACGAGAGATTCAGTTTATCGAGAGGAGAAAGGCTATCATAATTTGAATGATTTGTGCTTTTGAAGGAGATCATTAAGGACGATATACTTGCAACAATCTGTGTAAGATTGCTGATTACATAGGGAGCGGTTGAGAGGAGATAATATAGTCTACAAGGAACAAGGATTTGGACCACTCATCATCAGAGAGAGATATTTTGTTTTCTGCAGTTTTTTCTTTTATTGATAACACAATTTTTACACTTAATTTAGAAAGGATATAAATATTTTGATTAGGAGAGTTAGAATAGTTCGGAATTTTGAGATTTCAATTAATATTGTTTGTACCATTAATTTTGATTGTTCACGTACGTAGAACAAAAATTTTGAGAATCATTATATGAGATTTGTTTATTGAAAACTTTTGAGTGTGAATTATTTCATTATTTTTATTTCAATATATAGTGTTAGATCATATGTGTTTTTTATTATTCCGGTATTCTCTGGACCTTACCTTTCACATGTAATAGCATAGATATTGAAGCACGAATTTAACCCTGAGATAAAAGAATTAAAAATTGTGATAGAGTCATAATCATATCATCTAGATAATTTTAATTAATCAAAAAAAAATTTAATTAGCTAATTATTGCTTGGCGCACCAAGACTTCAAATATCACAATAATATATATATATATATATATATATATATATATATATATATATATATATATATATATATATATATATATATATATATATATATATATATATATATATATGGAAAAGGATAATGCGAGTGAATAATAAAAGTAAAAAGTAATGGCATGTCTCGCAAAACAGAAGCTCAGAAACTGCATTGCTCCTGTAGTGATCCTTTCCCAAGTTAATATGCTCCTTTTCTAACTTGGCTGCACCGTACTGAAGACGACCAATAGTCAGAAATACGTATATACGGTTGCCTTTCATCGATATACCATTTTTGGTTTTCTGTTTTGCGAGACATGCCATTACTTTTTACTTTTATATATATATATATATATATATATATATATATATATATATATATATATATATATATATATATATATATATATATATATATATATGTTATATCACTAATTACTTGTTTAACTTTTTAAAAAAGAACTTTATTTGTTTGAAATATTACATTATGTAATTAATTTAAAATAACTACAAAATAAGAAAAATTATTGATTAGAAATATGTGCGGTAAATTAGCGGAGTAGCTTCGAGGATGTTAGCGTACTCACCTGAGAGTTTGTCAATGCAAGCCTGCCTTAGAATGGACGAAAGGTGAAGTTTTTTGTGTATTGCCTTCTGGAATCGCAGTGACCTAAGAAAGAGCAGGAACTGTTAGCGTCTCTTGGATGTTTAAATGGGGACCGTTTATGATTTTAACGGTAAGTTTCTGTTGAGTGTTTTTATTCTCTCGATGACTTTTGCAAAATTTGAGATGTTATGGATTTCGCGGAATGGTAATCTTCAGGGTTTGTTGTTTCCACTAAGCAAAATTTGGCGTTCGGCTGTGCGCAGTTTACGTTTCTGATTAGCTTTCAGGAGGCAGTAGCTCTATAACGGGTCAAATGAAGGTTTTATAAGTATGTATGAGAGTCTTTTTGTGTGTTCGTCTGATTTATCCTGTAAGTCGAGCTTGATTTCTTGCCTTTTGGTCAGGTTCCCAGTTGAGTGTCTTTGTGAAAAGGATACAAAATAGGAAGCTGTCGGGTAGATATTGAGCCTTTCCCTCATCAAATCCAGAGAGAATCGGTCGTCATCACGAGCGATGACTCTTCGTGATGTATATTGACTGCGAAACATAATGGTTTTTGTTTTTGCGGCAAAAAGTAATACTCGTTACCATTCTTTGACGTCATTTAGTAGAGTTTGTGCTCTTCTGAAAGTTTTCTCAGGAAAGTACCCCTTCGCTGTTGTGAGAAGTGCAGTGTCGTCTGCATAAAGAAACAACTGGGTGCCTGGGATGTTAAGATTTGAAATGTTGCTGTTGTATATTATACAACAAGGGCACTAGCGCTGGGCTTTGGGGAACTCTAGCTCGTGGAGTGATCGGGTCATCACCTGGACTGTGGTATGTGAAAGTATTTCTAACTATGAATTTTGTGTTGAGTTTAAATATGTGATCAAAGTTTTAGTTGTTTGGCGTTTGAAAGTTGTTGTGAAGCGAATTTTTGAATGCTTTAGATTTTAGTTCACACACTTTTAGTTCAACAGATGAAAAGGTTGAGTTTGTGTTTGTTTAGTTAGGACTTTGAGCCCGTTCCAGAATTTACCGCTGTCGCTGCAATTTAGTTTCGAGGTAGTATCTTCCTATTGGCGAGCCTGTAAGGTAGATATTTCCCTCTTTATTCTAGCAGAGATGCGGTTATATTCTGTTTTGATAATTGGGTTTCCGTTAATCGTATAAAGACGTAAGAGTCATTTTTTTTGTTGTATTTTGGGAATGATGTATTGTGGAAGTGTTGGAAAGAAATAGTGTAGTTTTTTATAGGAATGGGGTGATTGATAACCTCTGTGATAAGGCTTTCAATTTTAAGTGCACTCGTATCGATACTTTTGTTTGTATCGGTTCGCCTAACTCTAGGACATTATGATGTATGGTTTATAGAAAGACTAGTTCACGTTTTGATAATCTCTTATTTGTTTTGGGGGGCTTGGAGTCTCGGGCGAGATTATGTCTGTGTTTACTAGGATTGGAATGTTTAAAGTTTAAAGAATTTGTTTAAAGTAACGAAATACTCTAAAAGTTCGACATAAAGCAAGCGACCTGGATGTCTGTATTGAGATTATTGTGAGGGGTTGGTTATTGGAGATCCGCAAAAGTGAGGGTCGTGCGACAGAAAGTTTAGGTGATGGCTAGAACTTGGATGTTATGTTGTGCAGGATATTTTTGCTCCCACTGCTCCCAGAGTGAAATCCATAACGGTCAGAAGGTCATGTTGACCTTATTGTGTCGACCAGATCAGACAACTATGTGGCCGAAGATTTTTTTATGACGCTGCTGTAGAGTATTGAGTTTAATGATATTTTTAATGTCAGTAGTGAGATCAAAGGGGATATTGACTTTTCAGTCGATAAGGGCTGGACTCGTGTTGGATTGTTGGGCATTTCGTGCCTTTTTAGACAGCTATTTGAGTAGGCAGGGTGTTCACTGCTACAATTAGGGCATTTTGGAGAGATAAAATTGGACATTCGCTCGATTAATGGTTTTGACCACAGTTTGGACAAATGAAGGATCGTTGTCGACATGCTTGAATAGTATAGCCATTTGTGCAGCATTTGCTGCAATATTTTGAGGTAGAAATTATAGGGTTAGCGCTATGCGGCAGCTCGGTATTATGGATGAGTCTATCGATTTGAATCCCGTAGTTCAGGACATGAGTGAATTTTTCGTGCGAAGTCGTAAACTTTGAATCTTTGCCACTCTTTAGAGATTTTACTCTCCAAAGTTTGGCAATAGAGATGTCCTATTCTGTGAGAATTTTTTGTTGAGTTCTTCGTTGGAGTATTCATTGTCTACTTTCACGAAACAGAAAAGGAACGCTGTGGGTTTGATGGGTTGATTTGAATTGGCAGTGTGATTTTTATTAATCATTTTGATGGCCGTTTGGCCGGTAGTTGTGTGAAATCTGGTTTAAAGATCCTCAGCGTTTAATGAGTGTAGAGTTTTTAGATGGGCGACACCGTGAAGAAGAACTTTGATAGTAGATAGATAGTGTTCCTTCTGGAGCGGAAGTGACGTCACACGTCGATCGTCAAGCGTACGTATCCTCATGGGTCAAGGCCACGCCCCCTCGTGACGTAGGAACGTGCCTAGGGTCTCGAGGCCAAGCCCGTCGACAAATGGTGACGTAGGAACGTACCTCGTGTCTCTAGACCACGCCCCTCGGCCAATGGTGGCGTAGGAACGTCCCCCAATGTCTTGCTGGCCAATGGAGGACGTCCTCGTGACGTCGGAACGTGTCGTCGGCCAATGACAGCATAGCAGCGTCAGTGGTGGGAATAGCAGGCCAATGGTGGCATAGGAACGTCCCCCAATGTCTTGCTGACCAATAGTGGACGTCCTCGTGACGTCGGAACGTGTCGTTGACCAATGGCAGCATATCAGCGTCAGTGGTGGGAATAGCAACACCCCCAGCGACCAATGACAGCTTAGAATTTGAATAAACAACATAGAAATGGCGGTATAGCGATGAGGGACCAATGGTGACATAGTAACACCCTCCTCGTGACGTTAGAACGTTTTCCTCGACCAATGATGCCACAGAAACGTGTCCTCGACCAATGGTGGACATCCTCGTGCCGTTGGAGGCCAATGGTGTGCATCAACGGCCAGTGAGAAAGACGTGCATCGACTAATGGTGGAGTCGTACCACAATATTAACGAAAAGACGCCCCCAGCCCCCCCCCCATTCCTCCCGAAAAGACGCCCCCCCAATAATAACTAAGCTACACGTCAACGTAACCAATGAGAACGATGTTCAATCGCTGGTCGGTGACTGCGTTCTATGAATTGACAAAGAGAAGAAGACGAATGACAGACAAAGAGAGCAATTTTTCCTCGTATTTTTTTGTAATTAAAACCTACAACCATTAGCGTAAAACTTCTAAATTTTTTTAATTTATATTTTACGAGTTACCTCGTATATATTTTATCGATTACCATAATAACAAAAATTCGTTTATTTTCCAATTTATACTTTACATGATCAGTTGAAATCTTTATAAAATAGATCTTGCTACTGAGAATAATGACATCATCGGATACGCCGGCTATTAAAAATTTCTCACGCGATCACGATATATAGCCGGAAAACACGTGCACATTCCAATTCCATTATTTAATGTGAGATAAAATATATTCGCATGGAGGCAGGAAACAGGTGCACATTCCGTTCTATTTAATAATTAAGCCCGGCATGTGATGCATAAATAAATAGTCTTACGAAATATTGCGCAACATAGTTTTAGCGTGGGAGAGGCAGTTAGATAAAGAGCAGATGCTCTACATATCATCAGTTCAATTCTGATCATCCTTCAGACAAGTTGTGTGTTTTTTGCAGCGTCAGCAATTATACAAAGTACCGTTCGGAGAAGTTCTGTGTTTGTGAAGTGCCGGCAATTATATATACAAAAGTAAGTTTTATAATACTTAACCTTTTTTATATCATTTAGAATTCATCATTATCTTTACTAATTTCCAATTCTTAATAATTTTTCTGATTTAAACATTTTATTTAAATTACTTGGTTATATTCTCTGTTCTAAAAAAAATGTTTGTAAATAGTGCGGTATTTGTAATTTTTTGTTTCTATGAAAGTTTTGTTAGTTAAAACTATTTCATTGTTAAATTAAAAAATATACATATTATAATAGATAGAATTTTTGTAAAATAATATTGCTAGTCAAAGATATTTCACTGTTAAATTAAGAAATTGCTAGTCAAAGATATGTTACTGTTAAATTAAGAAAATACATATTGTTGCAGATGGACCTAAAAAAGATTAATGCATCCTCTCTGCTTACAGAGAAGAAAATCAAGACAATTAGAAAGCTGAACAGCCTACCCGTAGGAGTACCCCAGAAGATAATTGCGGCAAGAGAAGTCGATACGAAATTTGGGGAATCCATCCTTATTGAATTAGAAAAGGAGGTGACGTTCTTGCCGCAAAGGGTGGTTGAACTCTACAGGCCGCATTTGGGACATTTCAGCGAGGGAAAGTACAGCTTGGTGTTCCGAGGAAACGTTGCCACTGGAAAGGTGCAGCCAGCCGCCTCGTTTGAAATAATAGAAAATTAGAGGATTAAGAAAATATTGGTGAGTTTTTCATTTATTGATTTATTGCTTTTTACTTAATCATAAGTAACATTGGTGATCTTAGTAGTGACATTGTACAACATTTAATTAAAGCGCGTGATGTTTTGTTTCGAAATTATACACCACGAGAAGCGAATATTTGGTTAAATCACATTAAAAGGCATTTGACTTTGTTTACTAAAACGATTCGGTGTGGGGACTTGGAATTAGCTAAATTACGGCAACTACACACAAACGCGGGGCATTTAAAGACAATTAAATCGGAAATTCAAAATTTCGGTCTTCGCGTGGGTGGTGGAATTACTAAACATCGTCGGGTTAAATGGGAAGATGTAAATTCCGCATTCAAGAGTAGAATCAGAACAGGTATAATTATTAATCTAGGACACAAAGATTTAATGCAATTTTTCGGGGATTGTTTTAAGTTATTTAGAATTCGAATTAAAAACATTTTAAAAAAATTAAATATGATAAAATGTAATATGACATTATGTGGAGAATTTATTAGAAAATCAAATCAAGGAGGTGATATTAACCAATTTAAATATTTTAATACCAAAAACGAAGCCATAGACGCAGGAACGGACTTGGTTTTATGGTTTCACACAAACATAGTCGATAAATTAATGTCTAAGCTATCGGAATTTGAAGAAACGGGATCAGGGTGGGCTTTGAAAAAAATAGTTTCTTTAGAAGTCAATATAAATAAATATGAAGTGGGAAATGGAGCTTCGTCGTTCATTAGACTACCAGAACAAATCCAAAAGAAGCACGCATGTATTAATATCAAAAACGATGATGAAGCATGCTTTTTTTGGAGCATAGTTTCAGCGATTTATCCAGCTAAATGCAGTTCAGATCGTACATCTTCATATCCACATTATGCGACTGTCTTAAATATCGATGGGCTAGAGACACCTATGACTATAAAGGGTATTTCAAAATTTGAAAAGTTAAATAATATTTCTGTAAACGTGTACGGGTTAGAAATAAATGTTGCTAAAGGGAGAACATTTTACGTAACAACGCCGGTAAGGCTATGCAAAACCAAATTAACTAAACATGTAAATTTATTGATTATACAAGATAAATATTTTCCAAAATTGAATGACTACGAAGCACCTATGGCTCACGATGAATCTGTAGAAATTAAGTATCATTATTGCATGATTAAAGATATGTCTCGACTTATGTCCAGGCAGTTAAGTAAGAACCGTAAAAAAAAATTTTTATGTGATAGGTGTTTGAATTATTTTAGTAGTTTTGACAGATTAAATGATCATGCAAAATACTGTGAGAAAATTAATGAATGTAAAGTTTCTTTTCCATCATATCAGAATGTTGAATTTAAAAATCATATTTATAAACAAACAACTCCTTTTGTAGTCTATGCCGATTTTGAGTCAATGTTGAACAAAGTTAAAAACAGTCCATTAAAATGCAAAACAATTAAGTATCAGCAGCATAAAGCCTTTAGTGCAGGTTATTACGTAAAATGCTCTTACGATGAATCTCTGTCGTTTTACCGAAGTTACGCAGGTGAAGATTGATGGAGTGGTTTGCCAAGGAAATGACGTTGTTGGCGGCATTTGTGCAAGGAAAAATTAAAGATATTGTCCCTATGAATGTCACACCCAGTTTTAATGCATCTAATTGTCACATTTGCGAAAAAACGTTTTCAGATAAGGATGTAATTGTTCGTGATCATGACCATTTTACCGGAGATTTTCGAGGATTCGCACACCAAGTGTGTAACTTAAATTTCAAAAAACTTTTCGTTGTCCCAATTTTTTTTCATAATCTTAGCGGTTACGATTTGCATATGATGATTAGAGATCTTGCGAAAAATGGTAGTATCAGCTTACTACCAATAAATAAGGAAAAGTATATTTCACTTACAATATACGATTCTGAGGTCAGTATTAGGTTGAGGTTCGTTGATTCACTGAGATTTTTAAATTCATCATTGGACAAGTTGGCTGCCACATTGCAACCTGAGAATTTAAGATATTTAGCTAGCGAATTTGCAAATACCACTCCCGAACAAATGGAATTATTAAAACGAAAAGGTATATTCCCATACGAATATATTGAGTCTTTCAATAAATTGAATGAAACGCAACTACCATCAATTGATAAATTTTACAGCTCATTATCGGGTGAACACATCTCCAAAAATATGTATCATCATGCTCAGAATGTTTGGCAGTCATTCGGTATTAAAAATATTTTGAAATATAGTATGTTGTACATGAAAACTGATATTATGTTACTGACTTGCATTTTTGAAAATTTTCGACAAAAATGTCGAAGTACATACAGTCTTGATCCTGCATGGTACTATACCATGCCTGGATTTTCTTGGGATGCAATGCTTAAATATACTGGATGTAAACTTGAACTGCTGAATGATATCGATAAAATCATGTTTATTGAGAAAGCTATCCGAGGTGGTATAAGTCAAGTAAGTAATCGGTATTCTGAGGCAAATAACAAATACATGCATAATTATGATCCATCAAAGCCTAGTAAATATGTGCTATATTTAGATGTCAACAATTTGTATGGTTGGGCAATGTCTCAATTCTTACCATATGGGGGTTTCGAGTGGGTCGATACCAATATTGATGTCTTGTCTATTCCTGACGATGGAGATATAGGATACATACTACAAGTGGATTTGGAATACCCAGAACACTTGCATGACTTACATCGAGATTTACCGTTTTGTTGCGAACATCGTGTGCCACCAAGAAGTAAGCTTCCAAAACTTATGACCACCTTGTACCATAAAAAAGAGTACACTTTGCATTATCGCAATCTAAAACAAGCTCTGAATGCAGGACTCAAACTAACAAAAATCCATAAAGTGTTGAAATTCAAACAGAGCGCTTGGCTTAAGCCATATATCGATCTTAATACAAAATTGCGAACTGCAGCAACTACAGCATTTGAAAAAGACTTGTACAAGTTAGCCAACAACGCCATATTTGGTAAAACGATGGAAAACATTAGGAAACATCGCATTGTAAAACTTGTATCAAAATGGGATGGAAGATATGGAGCGAAAAATTTGATTGCTAGTCCAAGATTTCATAATAGAACTGTGTTTAATGAAAATTTAATGGCAATCGAACTTAACAAAACAGAGCTCATTTTCAACAAACCATTGTACATCGGCATGTCAATTTTAGATATATCCAAAGTGTGTATGTACGATTTTCATTATAACTTTATGCTGCCATATATGGGAGTTGAAAATTGTAAGCTAATGTATGGGGACACTGATAGTTTTATCTATGAATTAAAATGTGATGACGTTTACAGAGATGTTATTAAAGCAAATTTATCCAAATTCGATACATCAGACTATTCTGAGAATAATATTTATGGAATACCTCAAGTCAACAAAAAAGTTCTCGGAATGATGAAAGATGAGGCAAACGGTCGCATTATGACTCATTTTGTCGGACTTAAATCTAAAATGTATTCGTTTAAGATTAGTACGACGGATGAGGATCGAAATGCATTGTGGGATAAATACAAGAATAATATGGATGATGCAAATATTGAAAGACTTGCAAATAATTTAGGCGTCACAAAAAAATCTAAGGGTGTAAAATATTCAACGGTAAAAAATGACATTACTTTCGATAATTATGTTAAGTGTTTAAACGAATTTACAACTAAAAGTGTTTCCCAATCAACGTTTCGTTTCTACGCCCATGATCTTTTTACAATAACACAAGAAAAAATTGCATTAAGTCCGTATGACGATAAACGTTACTTGCAACAAAATTCTCATGACACTTTACCTTGGGGTCATTATGAAACCACAATGATTGAGTAAAAACAAAAATTAATAAATGAAAACATAACCAATTTTTTTTATAGCTTTATCAATCTCCACACGAAAATGGACCGGCTATTTTTAAATGAATATGTAGATCGATAATTGTAATTTTGTTAAAAATCAATTTGTAATCATAAGTAGAAAATAAAAGCTTTAAAAAATTTACATTGTTTTCCTGTAATTTTAAGTCTCAGCTTACCTTTTCCAGCGTTGTGAGACATTCAACGTGAAAATAAAAAAGACATGTTTGCATAAATAGCATTTATTTTATTTATTACATAAAATCATTTACAACTTTAATTTTATAATAATATAAATATTCTCTTAAAGCATTACTTAACAAAGTGTCTGTGGAAATTTCGCAAAACGCAGTTAAAGCTTCAAGTGGTCCATATAAACTGCTTCTGCTGCAAAAGTTTGATTGTATCAAATCGATAACATTTCTATAATAAGCATGAAAGTGTAAATTATCCAATAACGATACACGATGACACACCAGACTGCTGTTTACTTCTAGGATTTGATTGACATCACTTTCATCTAGATAGTATTCCAGACCATGCTTTTCAATAACAAGGAACTTGGTTGAATCATACACTATTTGTTTAATTTTACAATAGTCTCCACACTGAAACTCGATAGGATTGTAATCATCTTGAGAGGTGCTGTTAAAGAAATCGCTAATCTTCTGCTTAAAAACTCCGATTATATCATCCCACTCGAACGTGTTTAAACTAATTCTTGTATTCTTGTTGTGCTGACACAAAATAATGGCTGATGAGAAATGACGAGCTGGAGAAAGGCCAACTTTGATTATACAGTTGTCAAGCGGAAAGGATGTTTCTAGTAAATAATATGGTTCATTGTTGGCTGCTTCTTCGAATTTCGCCAAAACTCTATCTAATTCAGCATCATAATCGATATCATCTGATGGTGAATCAGCAGCTACCACCATATCGTCTGATGAACTATAACCACTATCTTGAGAACTCATATTGATGAACTGGCAGGAACAACTGGGCATGAGCTTGCAGCATTTATGAAATTTATACTTTTTGTCACCCCCCACTCATTTAGTGTATATCTACGCGGTGTATGTAAAAATAGATCCTAAATGATATCTTTAACGTTAATCCAACTATTATGGCTACTATCGAATCCCAACCATTGAACATACATCTTATTTCCACGTCTGCGCAGTACTTTCTCTACTAAATATATGTCTTTATTTTTTGTTTTCTATAATTCTTCTTCGTAGAATGCTCCTTTGATAGGCGCTCCAGTCATATCTTCAATCAAGTATGTTGTGGGATTCGTTATTTTAATTTCAGTAATTTTAAACAGTTCTGTTGTCCAATTCGGTTTATATCCCTTATCGAAAATGTGTTTATTTTTACTAATGCGAACCACGTCACCAACTTTCAATTTTCTTGGACCGGCAATTTTCAAGTGAGTATAATATTTTCGTCCGTGTGGATGTTGTCTGTCGCCCATCGGACGCGTCCCCAGGTGGTGGATAGGGGAACGCCCTAACCAGTCCTAGGACTGGCGGGTAGGTGGGAAATAAAATACCACCCGTGAACCAAAACAGACTGGCATGGCAACCCAACAGAGTCCCTGGCCCTCCAGGTTGGGGGTTAGGCTAGAGGCTAACAACCTCTTCCTGTAAAAATCATATGTTACGGAACCTCAAGGACTATTAGCCGGACGGAACTTACGACGACGACACTGCAAACGAAAAATGGAATTAAGATTAGGAACATGGAACACCCGAACCCTGTACCGAGCTGGAGCACTCGCATCTCTACTAGACATAGTGAACATGTACAGAGTAGATGTTTTGGCACTGCAGGAAATGCGATGGACGGGAACAGGCATTCTTGATAAGAGAACCCACTCCATATATTACAGCTGCAATGAAAACCAACACATAGATGGAGTGGGATTTATAGTAAACCAAAGAACAAAAGGCCTAGTTATTGATTTTAAAGCCTACAGTCAAAGAATGTGCTATTTACGCTTAAAAGGTAAATTCTTTAATTACAGTTTAATTAATGCACATGCCCCGACCGACGACAAACTAGAAGACATTAAAGAACAGTTTTTCGAAGACCTAGAACAAGCCTACAGAAGATGCCCCAAAAATGACATTAAAATAGTGCTAGGTGACATGAATGCAAGAATAGGACGAGAGCATGTTTTTATGCCGACTATAGGAAGGCATAGCCTACACAACATCAGTAGCGATAATGGATTACGACTGATAAACTTAGCAGCAGCACTGAACATGACCGTCGCTAGCACCTATTTTGAACACAAGAATATACACAAGGTAACCTGGACCTCCCCTGATTTAAGAACAACTAGTCAGATTGATCACATCTTAATAGATTCAAGACACGGAACGGACATAATAAACTGCAGAAGTTATAGAGGCGCAAACATAGACTCAGACCATTGTTTAGTGATCTCAACACTAAGGGCTAGAATTTCAAACTCCAACAAAGAAAAAGAAATAAATAGAAAGAAATGGAATGTACAGAAGCTGAGAGATGCAACTGTTGCAAAACAGTACTGGGAAAATGTTACCAATAGGTTAAGGAATCAAAGTCTAGGCGAAGAAGACCAGAGAGATATAGACTCATTCTGGAACAGGATAAGGGAAGATATTGAGTCAGCAGCACAAGATGAAATAGGAACAGAAACTTGTACCCGAAAAAATCACTGGTTTGACGATGAATGCAAAGACGCAACACAGAAAAAAAATGAAGCCTATGCAAAAATGCTTACGCGCCGAACTAGAACAAGTATAGAGAATTACCAGACAAAGAGAAGAGAAGAAAAGAAAATACACAGAATGAAGAAACGAAACCACTTAAAAAAGGAACTTCAATATATAGAAAACCTCAACAGAGAGAAAGAATTCAGAACATTCTATAAGAAAGTTAACATCAACAGAAAAGAATTTAAGGCAAACACAAATCAATGTAGAAGTTTAAATGGCGATCTCTTAACAACAAGAACAGACGTACTAAACCGATGGACGGAATATTTTAACCAGATACTTAATATAGAGGAAGAAGAAAACCCGGAAGACGAAAGCTGCGAGGTAAGCGGAGCAGACGAGAGGGAGGAGGATCCACCAACGATCCTGGAAGTTAAAGACGCTGTAAACAAACTAGCCAGAAACAAATCACCCGGAATAGATAATCTCCCAGCGGAATTATATAAAGAAGGTGGCCACGATATCATAATAGCCCTACAGCAGCTTATAAAAGAAATATGGATACAGAAGTCCCTTCCCAATGATTGGAATATTGGAATACTTTGCACCATACACAAAAAGGGTGATATCTTTGAATGCTCTAACTATCGAGGAATTACGCTCCTAAATGCAGCGTATAAAATATTCTCCAATATACTATGCCATCGTATGGCACCATATGCAGAGCGAATAATAGGACAATACCAGGCTGGTTTCAGAGGTGGTAAATCAACAATTCATCAGATTTCAACCCTAAGACAAATTCTAGAGAAAACACTGGAATACGGTGTAGACACGCACCACATATTTATAGACTACAAGGCAGCCTACGACTCTGTAAATAGAAGAGAATTGTTTAGAGCAATGATAGACCTAGGAGTACCAAATCAGTTGGTAAGTTTAACCAAACTAACCCTTGAAAAAGTTGAATGCAAAGTACGAATCTAAGGGGGAACTCTCTGAACCTTTTAAAACAAATAACGGGCTACGTCAGGGAGACCCACTCTCCTGTATACTATTCAATCTAGCTTTGGAAAAAGTAATACGTACGTCACAAATCACAACTACCGGTTCAATATATAACAAATCTGTGCAAATCTTAGCATATGCTGATGATATCAATATTGTTGGGAGAACGGAAAACGCAGCACGAGAGGCGTACGTAGCATTAAAGGAAGCGGCTACAAAAATGGGTTTAATAATAAACACCAACAAAACAAAATACATGAAAATAGGTACGCAACCACAAACACTACGGCCACTTGTTATAGAAAATGACGTCATCGAAGCAGTTAACGAATTTGTATACCTGGGAACGCTCGTCAATACTGAAAATGACACTACCGCAGAGATAAATCGCAGAATTTGCACGGCTAATAGATGCTATTTTGGGCTTAATCTCCTTTTTAAATCTACAGTTATATCAAGAAATACAAAAGTAAAACTCTACAAAACAATAATACGCCCAGTCCTAACATATGGTTCAGAAACCTGGACTTTAACAAAAAGTAATGAAAACATGTTAGGATGTTTCGAAAGAAAAATACTAAGGCGCATCTATGGAGCGGTAAATGAAAATGGTGTCTGGAGAAGACGATACAACTTCGAACTCTATAGGATATACCAGGAACCAGATATCGTAAAACACATAAAGATAGGACGTCTAAGGTGGGTAGGCCATGTTATGCGGATGGAGCAAACCGACCCAGCTAGAAAAACGCTCCTTGATAGACCTATTGGTCAAAGAAGAAGAGGAAGACCCAGAACAAGATTCCTAGATAACATCGATGAAGACATGAGAAATATGGAAATACGTGCTTGGCGGAGGAAGGCGATGGATAGGGACGACTGGAGAAAAATTCTTGGGGAGGCTAGGACCCACACAGGGTTGTAAAGCCAAAATGATGATGATGATAATATTTTCGTAAAATTTCATTTTCGTTAGATTTATTAACATCAATAGGTCTAAGTCGAATTTTGCTGTGTTTCGTGTTGTTGTACTCTTTTGTAATTTGAGGCAAGATATCAATCCATTTGTAAGTTCCATTAAGACTGAAATACTTGTAAAGTTTTTCCTTCAATGTTCGAATAACTCGTTCACATATGGCTGCTTTTTTAACACTAAAGGTATTATAGTGATTAATACTATGCTTTTTCATGAGATTTTGAAACTTGGAATTGAAAAATTCTGTGCCTTGGTCTGTTTGTAAATTTTTCGGACATCGTCGAGTATGAGCGAGAATATCCGAAAATGTTCGAGTAATTTCCTCCCCTGTTTTCGTCTTTAATGGTCGAGTCCACACAAACTTTGAAAAACAATCAATTACAACAAGAATGAGCTTGTAAGATTTATTTTGACTGGCATAAGGTCTCATCTCAGCAAGGTCCATTTGCCACAAATCGTCTAGTCCTTTAATGATTGTTCGTCGACGAGGATAATTTTTTCGTGCAGGCTTGTGTAGCTCGTTAACTAGTTGTATCTTCTCCTCGGTAAATGCCATGTCTAGCTTCCAACGATTCGATCCTTTAAACTAACGCTAATTCGTTGTTCCGTTGGCTTTATTATGTAAGAGGTAATCTTCCATTACATTAAGACGCTCATCTAAATCATGTGAATTAAGATCGCTGTTTTAATCTTTTTTTCTATTTCCAACGTTTTCATCATAATTTGTGCATTTTGGTTGGCGTCATCTGTAATATTCTTCGTCATTTCTTGTTTAAATATATCAAGATCATTTTTAAATTCATGCATTTGTTTTGATAAATCAGATATTTTCGAAGCAGTCATTTTATTCTCATCAGACAACTCGTTAACTTTTTTACTTAAATTAACTTCTATTTTACTAATGGAGTTTGAGATTTTTTGTTCGAGTTGAGTATCTTTTTGAATTCTATTTTTTTGTATCAAATTAATCTCTTTTCTTAGAAAAGTTTTCGCACGAACAATGCTGTCATCTACATATTTCTTATTGGAAAGATGATTACCTGCTACAGGAGGATCTCGTGTAATGTCTTTATGTACTTCATGTATCTGGTTTTGTAAATCCAAAATGGATTGCTTTAAGCCTTCACGTAGCTTTTTAACAACTTGTTCATTAGAACGGTAATGATGACGACCAAACTTGTCAACACTCATGTTGGAAATGATGTTCCAATAATCCAAACATTAATATATAATATCTGCTTCACGTAATTCGTTGATAATGGCAACAATTTCGTTATTGTGGGATGTGTTTCCTGCTTCTTGGGAAGCAACCAGCAATTTGAGTCTGTCGCATAGTTCGTTTGGATCATCCCAATATACATATTCAATAGGATTATCGTTGTAGATCAAATGAGAATTATCGACGAGCCCTGACCCTTTGGAGCTAAATGGTGAAGATAACGATGTTCGAGGAGACGTTGTCATCGATGATGAACGAGTCGTTTTTGCTAAACGAACAAGACCTTCGAAAGGTTGTCTCTTTAATGCAGTAGATCGAGTTTTCGGTGGCGATTTCTTTGATGTTTCATCGGTAGGTTTAAATAGCGGTTTGATAATATGATGATATTTTTTCCCAGTTGCACCTTTAAGACGACCTTTGGAATCCAGATGAACTTCTGTACTATTTAATAAACTTTTATAGTCCTTTAAATCTGTATCATTATAATCTTCAGGGTTATCATAGCAAATTAGTTGGTATAGACCTGGCGTTCCCGGCACCCATCCTCCTTCCCCACTACCATCACTGATGACTTGTATACTACCTTTGTTTTTGTTAAAGTTTATTCGTCGTTTACCCAACATCCAGCCAATTTCATCATTGTAAATAGGTCCGTAGTTTTTATCAATTTTATTATCTTTCATCCAAAATTCTTTTATATACTTATGGCTCATTGGAGGATATTGCTCGATATATTCATCAATAGCCTCTTTCGAAACATTATTAGGATCAAATATGTCATGTTAGTTAACTTGATCGATTGATACTGCATCGGAAAATACATCGTCATCTCTGGCTTCTTTTTTTATCTCTTCCTCCGTTTTCACCTCTTCTTTTTTAACGTGTCTAAGCTTATTATTAATAGCATGATGCAACGTTTTTGACGATTGCGCAATATCTGTTAGAGGTTTAGCTATGGGCTTAAAGAGTTTATTTAGCGACTCATCTTGTTCTGTTTTACCTAACTTTAATGCCAAATACTTTTTGCGAATGACACGAGCTAGTTCGGCAACTTTACGCGTGCGCGCAGCTACCTCTTTGTCTGACATATTATTATACAATGCATGTTTTTCGATCATACCTACAGTTTTATAAACTTGTCGAAACCTTTACGATATCGTCCGTTAGAAATATCGAAATCCTTAACAATGACGAATGTACCGTATTTGTCCTTCCAACATTCGGAACAAAATTGTTTAAATTGCTCAAATGTCATATCAGGTGATACGTGGTCATCAAAGACGTGTTTCAAATTGAGCTCATCTTGCTTAAACAATACAATAAGATTCGCATTATCACGTAAAAGTTGTTTGCCTGCTCGACTGTATGATTGACATAGGTATGCACAATCAATGTCTTTATGTCTACCCATACAGTAATATTCACGTATTGTTTGTTGTGGATTCGTTGATACGTCATCAAATATGAATATTGAGTTTGGTTTAGCTTTACTTGGGCTTATAACATCATCATTATCTTTAAATAGAAAATAACCTACTTCTTTCACAGACTCCAACACTTCCTTCAAAAATTGATACTTGGGCTGAAACAACGACTTTGAATAAACGTAAACATTTTTGAATTTAGCGCCATTCAGGTCAAAAAGTAATGCCAACATAACATTAGTTTTTCCACATCCGCTTGGACCACATATGATAGCACGAAATGAATGTGGTAGCAATGCACCATGTTTGCTGGTTCTTGTCACGTTGTCGACAAAATCCAAGTTTTCCACTGCTAGTGTCTTGTCTTGTTGAATGACCTTCATCTTGTGATTGAGATGTATTTTGTACACATGGTTATATAAAGACATTTTGCAAAAAGCGATTCATTTCAATGTTGATTATTCAAGGTGAAGGAGTGTTGAATTCTCTGATCAATAGTCTACCGTTTGAATTGCATGCTCCTGGTTACCAATATCTAGGACCTGGAACTAAATTACAGAAACGTCTAGCTCGTGGAGATCCGGGGATAAATCCGTTAGATCGAGCTGCGAGAGATCACGATCTCGCATATTCCCAAAATAATTCATTGAAAGATCGACATAACGCAGATTGGGTGTTGGAAAATAAAGCGTGGGAACGAGTTAAAGCAAAAGACGCATCTTTGGGTGAAAAAACCGCTGCCTGGTTAACTACTACAGCAATGAAAGCTAAACGAAAACTGGGTATGGGTATGAAACGTGGTAAAGGTGTTGGTTCATTTAAGCGACATGTGTTACAGCCAATTATCAAAACATTGAAACGTGCTCCTCCGTCACCAAATCTGCGTAAATCCGCTCTACTTGCACTTGCAGCAGCTAGAACAGCCGTTAAGAATGTAGGTGGGAAGAAAAATGTACGTGTTCCAAGAATTATTCCATTTGAACCAAAATCTGGTGGGATTTTACCTTTAATCCCAATCTTTGCAGGCCTATCAGCTCTCGGAAGCCTCGCTGGGGGCGCAAGCGCGATAGCGAAAACTGTTATCGATTCAAAGAATGCTCAAAAGAAACTAGAAGAAGATAAACGTCACAACAATGCAATGGAACATCTAGGCAAAGGATTATACCTGCGAAAAAACGCTAAAGGTGGCTTTGGATTATATTTAAAAAAGGCAAAAAACTTCCGCTGAAGCTACCTAATAGGCCTTTAACCAATGTGGATTTAAATAGATTTGTTAAACTACTTAAAATTTCAAATTTCCGCGGCGTGTTCATGCGAGATAATTTACGATAAAAATATAACGAGCGTTGTTTGGTATGAACTACCTCAAGATATTCGTCGCGCACTAGAAGATTATTCACCCTGCAAGAAAGACTATGATAGACATGAATGAAGTGA
Source organism: Diabrotica undecimpunctata (assembly GCF_040954645.1). NCBI lineage: Eukaryota > Metazoa > Arthropoda > Insecta > Coleoptera > Chrysomelidae > Diabrotica > Diabrotica undecimpunctata. The sequence continues at coordinate 91,112,672 of NC_092803.1, read as the reverse complement.
TGTTTGCGGCATGTATATGGAAAGTAGATGTGTATTTTGTAAAGTGTCATATTATGAGAAAAATTTGTAACAGTATAAGAAAAATAAAGGAATTTTTAACATATTTTGCTATTTAATTTCATACACCTATTCAAATGTATCAGTCATGTCTCGATTGTTGACCTTGACAAGTACTTCCAACGAGTTTTCGTTTACTCCTCAAGTACCTCTTGTGCTTGACCCTAACCGACAGTATTATGTAGCAGTGTTGGGATTTCATACATTTAATTCGATTCCAAACATCGATGGCAAAAAGTTTTACTACTACGAGAAAAATGATCGAAAAAAGTTGTGTAGCATCGATATTCCGTCTGGATCTTATGAAATTACCGATATCGAAACGTATATTTATAACGCATTAATCGATAAATATAATTCGATTCGAGATAATGAGTTCATCTTAAGACCCAACAACAATACGCTCAAGTGTGAAATCTTTAGTCAAGATCATGCTGTTACTTTCGAGAAAGATGACAGTCTCGGCAAAATATTGGGTTTCTCATCAAACAGAATATTGGTGCCAGGAAAAATGCATTCTTCGGACCAACCTGTAAACAATATAAAAGTATCGAGCCTACTTTTTGAATGCAACATTACCGAAGGAGCCTTTTACGAGGACAGACCTGCGCACACCGTTCTACATTTTCCGATAAGTGTTGATCCTGGTTTCTCTATTGACGAACGTCCTCATAATCCTATATACATACCAGTAAGCAATAGCATACGTGAAATTGCCAACATTACCGTTAGCGTACTCGATCAAGATTTAAGACCAGTCAACTTTAGAGGAGAGAAAAGTACACTTCATTTGGATTTTAAGGAAACGATATAGATGGGTTTAATTATAAAACAAAGCTCTACGCATCAATATCCATTAGTCTCACGCAAATCTTACAAGCGACGTGACGTGTCTGCTGTCAATAAAGCCTTTCTTGTTTCCATTGGATTACAGCTAAAAGATGTCAAAACGTCAATACATTCGACGACAGGTTCATTAACCTCAACCACCTATTTTAGATCTGTACCAGAAACCTCAGTTCGACGATACTATTAGAAAAGAAGAATTTCGTACATATACACCTTACATCAAGTCATTTAATAATAGCGACGTTGTCGAGTTTATCATCAATCAATCAGATGCATTTTTTGCCATACACGAAACACTTTTGGAAATCAAAGGAAGTATAAAGAAAGTGGGTACTGGAACTGTTTCTCTTGCACCGAATGCTGGAGCCTTCTTGTTTGATACATGTACATACATCCAAAGTTCACACGACATGGAAATAGTTCGAGATCCTGGTGTAGTTAGCACTATTCGCAGTTTGTTGTGTTACACTCCTGACGATTCCAAGTATCTCAGTACTGCAGGATGGAACTATCCCAATAATCCACATTTATCGGGAGACAGCTTTAGTTTACTGATTCCGATAAAACATATTTTCAACATTTTCAACGATTACAATAAATTAACCTATGGTCGTCAAGTGTTTCGATTTGTTCGAGCACGTAATGATAGAGACAGTATTTTAGTGGAAGAACCTAATGCCACAACAACAACAACAGTATCTTTAACTGTTACCAGCATGGAACTGAAGGTCAAACATGTCTTTCCGAATGACGATATGAAAATTGACCTAATGACTCCGATTAAGAATAATACGCCGATAACCATACCTTTCCGTAAATGGGAACTTAATGAACTACCTTCACTTACGGCTGGATCCCGACGTGAGATATGGAGTGTAAAGACAACTTCAGCTGTTGAACGCCCACGCTATGTCATTGTAGCTTTTCAAACTTCTAAACGAGATGACATTCACGCCAATCCAACGTTATTCGATAACATTAAGGTGTCCAGCGTACAAGTGGTTATTAATGGTGAATATTGGCCTAACGAGAGAATGCAATTGGATTTTGCGAAAAATGATTATGCTATAGCTCACTACAACTATACCCAATTCTTTCCCAGTTATACTCATTCGTCAACAAAACATCCAATCTTGGATTATAATGCTTTTAAAAAATATGCTTTGTTTACTTTTGACTGCTCCAAACAGGATGATACGTCATTTAGATCGGGAACCGTTGATATTAAGTTGGAAATCGAAGCAGATGAAGGATTTCCTGCAGGCACTCGAGCGTACTGTTTAATTGTCCACGACAGTCTACTCGAATACTTTCCTCTAACTGAAGTTATCAAAAATATCATTTAACTTTCCAATTCAGTATACTATCAGCCATCATGAGGATCGCATTAGTTGACATTCAAGGATTCACCGTAGATGGGTGGTTTGTTCCCAAAGAACTCAGCATTGAAATTGGCTTTAAACATTGCCATTATATATTTAAACCTCCACAACCGTTTGCTACATTAAGTAATCAAGATAAGAAGACTGCTGTGTACTTGGAGAAAAACGTGCATGGTCTTCGGTATTCTAATGGAGATGTTAAATATTCAAAAATAAATAAAATACTGGAATCTAAGTTGTTGTATGCAGCTGACTACATCTACATTCGCGGAGAACAACAAGCAGAATTTTTAAGATACAAATGTTATATGCTTGACGTCTGTCCCATAATTATTGATGTTTGCAAGTTTGATGATTCTCCATACTCCACTGGAGGCTTTGCTCCACATGAATACAACTGCCACGCTACTGGACTATTTTCCTGCTCCTCGATAAATGTGGATCACCTCCGTCAATGGTTGTGTAACAAAATATTACCTATATAAATTGGATATTTTTAAATAAAAGATTAAAAGTTTTATTTTAGTTTTATTTTACAGTTTTACATATTTATTTTAATGCAAGATGATTCGCATTTACGATTTACAAGAAATTTTTATGATATTAATCGCTATAAAGGCATTTATTACGAATATAATACCTAAGAGTATAATCGATAAACCATATTGATCGATGTCATCATTATTAGTTTTGTATCATTTTGAATCACTTTCGGTGTTATTTGGGGATATTAGCTTGATCTTATAGAATGCTCCTCCTGATTTTGGTATCGCTTTGAAAAATACTGGAAGCTGTCCATAATTCACCACTTCATGATCCATTAGAGTCCAGTTCGGTCGATTACAATCAGTTTTTTCATCATTAAAACATATCGCCTGGTTCTTAACGTTGTTTGGAACGTTTGTATAAAGGACATTGTTAACAATAGCTGTAAGGATGATGAATGAGGTTGTTAGTGGAGGCATCTTGTCGGTTGAATTCTTTTTAACTGGTATTGTGTTGTTTTTGGTAACTTTCTTTCTGACAAATTAAACTCTGCAAATCGTTTTTCAATTGCAGTTTTATCTTCGTACCACTGTATATCGGCTTTTAACTTTTGTATTTTTTCGTACAACTCTTCTAATCTACACCGTATGGAAGTCATCGATGAAATAAATGTCTTTCGCTCCAAAAGCCAAAATAAATAATATTCTTAATCACCCCCACTACCCTGGTATAATAAATAGAAATAAATGTTTTAATCCTTTATTCAAAAATACTGTTATTTAATTCACTAATTGTATCTTCCTTATAATAATACAAATATTCCCTTAATGCTAAACTTACAATATTAGTATCACAAGAAGCCTCACAAAATGAATATAAAATGTCTATTGGTTGTAAATCGTTTTTGAATGAAGTAGCAATTTTTAACGCATTACAATAGTAATCTAAAACTCTCAGTCCTTCGAGAAAACGAATGCGTGGTAAAATTAACTTTTCATTTCCTTCAATAAGATTTTTAACATCTTTTTCAAATATCTGCAAAGTAACACCAAGTTTCTTAACATTGAGCCATTTAAGTTGATCTGTCGCTTGAGTTTCAATTGCTAACAATTCACAACATTCTGGAGGTTCATCTTCACAATAGCATTGCAGAGGCATCAGGAAAAACTGATTATATTTACGATTAAGTTCATCGATGAATTGGATCCAATCACATATACCGAACGATATCTCATTATTCTCGCTGCTTAATTTAACACCCGGCCCAAATGATCGAGCTGAACTTAATCCAACTAATACTTTTAAATGCTCAAAATTATACAAAGTATTAAGCAGCATCATTTCACTTTTGGCTCTTACTTCCACACTGTTCATGTTGTAATGACTACGTTTTACGAAATAACGCTGTGAACATGAACACGTTTAATTATATCTTCTTACCTCTCCACACCTGCCTCTCCCACGCTAAAACTATGTTGCGCAATATTTCGTAAGACTATTCATTTATGAATCACATGCCGGGCTTAATTATAAAATAGTACGGAATGTGCACATGTTTCCTGCCTCCATGCGAATATATTTTATCTCACATTAAATAATAGAATTGGAATGTGCACGTGTTTTCCGGCTATATATCGTGATCGCGTGAGAAATTTTTAATAGCCGGCGTATCCGATGATGTCATTATTCTCAGTAGCAAGATCTATTTTATAAAGATTTCAACTGATCATGTAAAGTATAAATTGAAAAATAAACGAATTTTTGTTATTATGGTAATCGATAAAATATATACGAGGTAACTCGTAAAATATAAATTGAAAAAATTTAGAAGTTTTACGCTAATGGTTGTAGGTTTTAATTACAAAAAAATACGAAGAAAAATTGCTCTCTTTGTCTGTCATTCGTCTTCTTTTCTTTGTCAATTCATAGAACGCAGTCACCGACCAGCGATTGAACATCGTTCTCATTGGTTACGTTGACGTGTAGCTTCGTTATTATTGGGGGGCGTCTTTTCGGGGGGAATGGGGGGGACTGGGGGCGTCGTTTCGTTAATATTGTGGTACGACTCCACCATTAGTCGATGCACATCTTTCTCATTGGCCGTTGATGCACACCATTGGCCTCCAACGTCACGAGGATGTCCACCATTGGTCGAGGACACGTTTCTGTGACATCATTGGTCGAGGAAAACGTTCTAACGTCACGAGGAGGGTGTTACTATGTCACCATTGGTCCCTCATCGCTATACCGCCATTTCTATGTTGTTTATTCAAATTCTAAGCTGTCATTGGTCGCTGGGGGTGTTGCTATTCCCACCACTGACGCTGCTATGCTGCCATTGGTCAACGACACGTTCCGACGTCACGAGGACGTCCACCATTGGTCAGCAAGACATTGGGGGACGTTCCTATGCCACCATTGGCCTGCTATTCCCACCACTGACGCTGCTACGCTGTCATTGGTTGACGACACGTTCCGACGTCACGAGGACGTCCTCCATTGGCCAGCAAGACATTGGGGGACGTTCCTATGCCACCATTGGCCTGCTATTCCCACCACTGACGCTGCTATGCTGTCATTGGTCGACGACACGTTCCGACGTCACGAGGAGGGCGTTGCTATGCCACCATTGGCCTGCTATTCCCACCACTGACGCTGCTATGCTGTCATTGGTCGACGACACGTTCCGACGTCACGAGGAGGGCGTAACTATGCCACCATTGGCCTGCTATTCCCACCACTGACGCTGCTTTGCTGTCATTGGTCGACGACACGTTCCGACGCCACGAGGAGGGCGTTACTATGTCACCATTGGTCCCTCATCGCTATACCGCCATTTCTATGATGTTTATTCAAATTCTGAGCTGTCATTGGTCGCTGGGGTGTTGCTATTCCCACCACTGACGCTGCTATGCTGCCATTGGTCGACGACACGTTCCGACGTCACGAGGACGTCCACCATTAGTCAGCAAGGCAAGGGGGGACGTTCCTACGCCACCATTGGCCGAGGGGCGTGGTCTAGAGACACGAGGTACGTTCCTACGTCACCATTGGTCGAGGGGCGTGGCCTCGAGACCCTAGGCACGTTCCTACGTCACGAGGGGGGCGTGGCCTTGACCCATGAGGATACGTACGCTTGACGATCGACGTGTGACGTCACTTCCGCTCCAGAAGGAACACTATCTATCTACTTTTGATTAAATAAATTTTTTAATATAAGATTGGCATAGAATTAGCGACTCGGAAGACGATTTTTTGAGAATAGGGGTCCTTAGGAATATCTTTAATAAGATATTCCAAGGTTTTGGGATTACTTATGGAGTTTGTGACGTTTGGGTTTGTCCGGGGTCTAGATGTTGGGGGAGCAGCTGCCGCTTTGATGAATGAAGTTGATTGTTTTGTGTGTATTACGAAGTTGGAGGAGCAATTTGTTTCGAGGTTGACGGCTATGATGTTGATGGTTTAGTAGATGGTGTTTGAAAAATAGTAGTTTTCGATGCTTGGGTTTGAGATTTGTTGGTAGATTGAGTTTTTGAGATTAAAAGTTTGCGATAAGTGGACTTTGTTAGGGCCGGAAAGTCGAGACCTGAAGAATTCGGTTCTCAGGGACATTTCTTTCGATTTCGTGACGCTTTATATTGAAGAAAACTTGGAGTGTGATCATTTTAGTGTGTATGTTCAAGAGATCATTACTGGCGTGGTGAATATTATATGAGATATCGGGGATGTTATCGTCGATATAGTGTTGAAGAAGGGAGTAATGGTTTGCTAGTATGGCCGCAGTATGTGAACGAGTTACAGACCGGATGGATCGGGCGGACTTGGTCGAACCAAGGATACTTAGGGATTTGGTCCTGCAAACTAACAGACCATCAGGGACACTGCAGCCTCACAGCAGCGAGGTGCGGTATAAACCCCTCGTAAAAAAGGCTTGCCCCACTGACGTGCTATTTTCAGACTTGGATAATGGCTGTATTTATCTAAAAAAATTGTGTATACCACGCAGCTAAAGGGTCTCTCGATGGGCGTTTGCCGAAGGTGGTGATTATGACTTAGTGGCACTTATTTCTGTAGGCGTTTTTACTAAAGCGTACCTCCTTTGGACAATATACAGGGTGTTTCAAAAAGGTATGTCATAAATTAAATCACGCATTCCGGAGACAAAAATAAATTGATTGAATTCAACTTACCTTAGTACAAAAGTGTACACAAAAAAAGTTAAGCCTTTGAAGTTACAAAATCAAATTTTTTTTTGCATTATCTCCTAAACTACTTGACACTTTGTAATAAAAATTGACACATTACTTTCTTGTTCTGAAAGCAATTTTCATACAAAAGAAACAACAAAATCTATGTGCATAGAAAAATTTTAAGGGGGGTGTGCAGCCCTAAATCCCCTCAACCTTTTGAGTACGTTCAAATCAAATGAATTTTGTGGCATCACTAGTCTGAAACATTATTTTTAAAACTTTTTTGCCTCTCATCACTTTTTTGAAAAATTAGTTTTTTCCTAGTTGGCCATAAAATTACAATTAGTTTCTACGGATACAATAATTACAAACAGTTCCATCAATAATAGTCAATAATTTGAAGCTATCATTTATTGTGTAAATAAGATTAATATTAAAAATTTTGATATTACAATGGCCTACACATTTCAGGAAATGGTAGATATGCATTTAACTTTGGGCAAGTTGGATTAGATTAAATTATAATATCAATAAACTATCGGGAATGTCGTAGGTAAATGTCAAGGAAATAGTGCAGCAGCCGCAAGGCGTTATGCAGTAAAATACGCCAATCGAAATACACCCGATAGGCGATTATTCCTGACCATTGATCGTCGTTTACGGGAATCGAGTAGATTCCAACCGCAAGTTGCTGGCAATAGTGGTCATCCAATAATGGATGCAACTGATAAAGACATTTTAGAAATTATTGAAGAAGTCCCTGGAACAAGTACAAGGGTAATAGCTGCTCAACTAAATATTCCTTACATAGGGGTTTGGAGGCGTTTGAAGGATCAGCTGCTTAAACCCTATCACTTAACAACGGTTCCAGAGTTGTTGGTTGAATATTATCCTAAAAGGATTGGATTTTGCGATTGGTTGTTAATGGAAAACACTCAAAATGTTAATTTTATTAGAAATATTTTGTTACCGACGAGGCTACCTCCAGTAGAAATGGAATAACAAACCATCATACCGAGCACATTTGGGCAGACGAAAATCCTCACTCCAAAAAAACGACTCTTCACCAAAGGACTTTCAAAGTTAATGTTTGGGTAGAAATTGTGGATAACAATTTAATAGCTCAGTATTTCTTCCCAACAATTTAAATGGTGATAATTATTTGCAGGTCTTGGCAAACGATTTACAAGCGTATTTGGAAGAATTGAATATTGCAATAAGGCAAAATATGTGATTTCTTCAAGATGGCGCTCCACCGCATTACAGTAATGAAGTCCGGGAATACCTTTGCAGGCACTATTCTGCTCGGTGGATTGGAAAGGGTCGGGACGCACCTATTTTTTGACCACCCAGAAGTCCAGGTTTTAACCCCATGGACTTTTGCTTTTGGGGGTTTATGAAAGAGAAAGTGTATTCTGTAATAATAGAGGACGAACAACAATTGAGGGTTAGAATAATTAAAGCTGCAAATCAATTTCGTCAGAAAAATATGATTTTTTAGCGCATTTGGTTTTCCTTATTAAAACGATACCGAATGTGTATTGAAGAAAATGGGGGTCATTTTGAATATAGAGGTTATAGACATTTTTTGTACTTGTTAATTCATTTATTAGTACGTAATTTTGAAAAGGGCCGTAACTCAATAAAAACTGTTTTTTAAAAAAAGTGATAAGGCAAAAAAATTTTAAAGATAATGTGTTAAACTAATGATGCCACAAAATTCGTTTTATTTAAACGTACTCAAAAGTTTGGGGGGATTTAGGGCTGCACACTATTTCCTGTGCGCTTAGATTTTGTTGTTTCTTTTGTATGAAAAATGTTTACAGAACAAGAAAGTAACGTGTCCATTTTTATTACAAAATGTCAAGTAGTTTAGGAGATAATGCAAAAAAAAACAATTTTTATTTTGTAACTTCAAAGGCTGTTTTTTTGTGTACACTTTTGTACTAAGGTAAATTGGATTCAATCAATTTATTTTTGTCCCCGGAATGCGTGATTTAATTTATGACATACCTTTTTGAAACACCCTGTATAGCCAATATATGGGTTTCAGTTCTGTTTTGGATATTGCTGAGATCTCGAAGTCTTCCGTACAGATATTGACAATTACTAAATAGAGTAAGAGGTTTATTGGGGTATCATTTATTTTACAGACAAATACATGTAATTCAATGGTATTCCCACTCTCTCCACTAACGGTCAATATCTTTTGGAAAACTTTGAGATCCAAGCACTTTCTACATCAATGTTCAAATCTACATGTTGGCTACGATATGTTGATGATAGATTCGTTATTTAGTCTCACTGTAAGGAAGCCGTGGTATCTTTTCAAACCCATCTGAATGTTACACATACCATCCAGTTCACGAAGGAGATGAAGACTGATTCATCCTTACTGTTTCTTGACATTCTCACAAATAAAAACCAATCTCAACGTTTTCACCATTCTGTTTGCCAAAAACTCCATACCAACCACTACTTGCATATCAACTCTCATCCCCCTTTGTCTCATTAATACCATTGTCTCCTTATTTATACGCTTTGTGATGTTGCAAGTAGATCAACTGAGCTCTTTTCTTTAAAACAATCCTTCATCAACAATAGTGATCGCGAACATTAAATTAATAGAAGGCAATACAAGCATTAATCTTTCACTTAATCTTAACCCAAAGACTCAAACTTTCATCTCCTGGCCGATCACTTAAAGACAACACTCCATATAAACAACACGGAGTTTATGAAATTTCTTGTGCTGACTGCTCTCGATCTTACATAGGCCAAACCTGTCGTATAATCCAAAACAGGATCTTGACACTGATGTTCATACGATTATGATCGAATTTTTTTTATTGTTGAATTACATGTTTACAATCTACTCTATACACAGAGTAATAAGTAAATAGTCTGTAAGTAAATCAACGTGAATTAGATATCGTCCAGTGACGGTTCTCTAAGTATTATTGCGGTAGGTCTTCTGGCCATACCCTCTTTAATCTTCTTTCGGCAAGTGGTTTGGTGAATAAGTTATTTATCAGATCGTTGTTGTGATCAGTGGTGCGATTTTTATATTTTATTGAGTGATTCTTTGTTATGTCCTTAAGTAATGAGATGTCCAGATCATTGTGAAGTGTTTGGTTAGGTACAAACCATGGAGCTTTACTTATCCTAGAGTATTTTGGATTGGAATGTTTGAAGTATTTTCGTATTTGAAGGTTTACTACAGCCCCATAGTTCTATTTCATATGCCTAAACTGGTATAAGTATAGCTTTGTACAGAAGCAGTTTATTTTCAATAGATAACAGAGACATTTTGTTAAATAGCCAGTTTATATTTTTTAGTTTAAGATCTAGTTGTTTCCGTTTAGTTTTATTGTGCGTTCTCCATGTAAGTTTTTTATCCAGGTGCAATCCCAAGTATTTGACAACTGGTTTTATAGGAATGGTAGTATTAATAATATAAACTTGTGAACATGTGGATTTTCTTGTTGTAAAAATAATTTGTACTGATTTGCTAGCATTAACACTGATCTTCCATTGCTTAAGCCAATTTTGTAATTGATCTAAATGATTTTGTACTTTTTGTGATGCTACATTAGGGTTGATATCCACTGCCAAGATTACCGTGTCATCGGCAAATGTAGCTAAGAAGATATCATTGCTCATTGGAACGTCTGCTGTAAATATCAGATACAGAAATGGGCCCAAAACGCTACCCTGAGGTACGCCAGATTGTATGACGTGGTAATTTGAGTAACTGTCTTCAATTTTGACTTGAAAGTAACGGTCAGTAAGATATGATTTTAGTATAAAGTATAGTTGGTCTGTTAGGTGTAATTTTAATTTGTAGAGGAGACTTTCATGCCATACTCTATCAAATGCCTGTTGTATACCTAGAAATACTCCAGCGCAAAACTTTTTCATTTTGAAAATTGTTTTAATTATATTTACTATTCTGTGGCATTGTTGGATGGTTGAGTGTTCACGTCTAAATCCGAATTGGTGTTGTGGCATAATTTCGTTTATGCGAACAACCTGCTCGATTTTATGTAATAGCAGCCTTTTTAATACTTTTGACATTATTGGGAGTAGGCTTATAGGGCGATATGAATTTGCTTGCGTTGTGGGCTTACCAGGTTACGGAATCATAGTAACTTGAGCAAATTTTCATTGTATTCAAAAGTATCGAAGACGTAGTTTGCTGTTGTATATTATTGTTAATAGCACTACTGCTTTTCTTGGTAGCTTCTGAAGTAATTCCTCTATTATCAAATCATAGCCAGGAGCTTTCTCAGGAGTTAGCATTTTTATTTGTTGTCGAACCTCTGTCGGAGTAAATGTTGTCGGAAATAGTTGACATGGAGTTTCGAGGTACATTCTTATATCATCATCTTCTTCGTTATTAGTATCTGGTGCCGCGAATAAAGTTGCAAGATGCTGTGCGAATACTGTTGTTTCTTCTCCCTTTGTGCGGGCCCAGGTCATATATATATTTTTCTTAAAGATGAATTTGTTCTTTTAAACTTTTTTGTAGCTTTCCATATAGAGTGGTCTTCATGTGAAAGGTTCGAAACATAAAACTGGAAAGCGTCGTTTTTTTCTTCATATGCTCTATTTAATCTATGACTTATCCTGTTAAAGTACGTTTTGTTTAGTGGATTTCTCGTTTATTGCCATATGCATCGAGCTCTTCTTTTTTCTGCTACCAGTTTTCTTATACGAAGGGGGATATTATGGTTTTCTTGCACACCTCTTTGGCGCTGTGGTGTTGCTTCCCATCCTGATGTTTGTAAAACTGTTGTTGTTCCGGACACTGGAACTCACTTAAGCATGGGTGTATGTTACCTGAAGTAAAATCTAATTAAAATATTAAACATCATATAATATTATCAACATCATGTACAATCTTTGGTAACACATTTCATTTTAAAGGGTTTTTACCCAAATATTTTGGTGGCTCAGGCATGGTAACCTGTAAGTATAACCATTTTATTGTTTTTTTTTAACCTTAGTCAAAATTTTAAACCACGTTTGCTGTAATTAAATGGTTTATACTTATTTTAGGTATTTTAACCTGATGATGGAACAGTTGTTCCGAAAACGTTCGTGCTTGTAATGTTGCCCTTTTAAGGGTTTTTATAAAATAAAATATACCCACATACAAAGACTAACCTCTTTTGTTGTTAAATAGTCTACTGCTTTCTCTACATCGTCGTTTTCTTTTATCCTAATATCTAGTCTAATTTTTGTATTTACAGAATATTGGAAAACATCCCAGGTTGTTTCTTTAGTTGTAAGTTTGCTTGGTGGTGTTCTCCATATTATGTGTGTACTTAAAGTTATTATTATTGTACTGTGATCTGATGTTAAATCGAAGTTTGACTCTATTGCACTATGGATATCAGATATCCCTTTTGTTACAGCAAAATCTACCAAATCTGGAATTTTGTTGACATCCGTAGGCCAGTATGTGGGTTCTCCCGTAGGTAAGTATCTTAAGTTATTTTGTTGGATGATATTTATTAATGCTCGACCTTTAGGCGTGATTAATCTGGAACCTTATGTGGTGTGTTTGGCATTCCAGTTTCGTGCTACTATGAATTTGGATCCAAGAGTTTGTATGAAATCATGATACTCTTCGCTTGAAATTGGATGTCTAGGTGGGCTGTAGACTGATGATACACTGAGAGAGGTGTTTGTTTCGATTTTAATGATTGCTGCTTAAATTTTTTCCGTAATATAAGGTTGGACTGCATAGTGTTTAATTTTTGATTTAATAATAACGGCAGAACCTACATGTGCTCCTCCGTCTGGATGGTTTGCATAATACACAGTATAGTAAGGTATCTTAATAACCGTTTTTAGTGTGGCATGGCTTTCAGATATTAATAAAATGTCTATATTAAACATTTTTAAAAACAGTGATATTTCTAATATATGGTTTGAAATGCCATTAGCATTCCACGATGCAATTCGTAGTGACTTGAAAGCTATTTTGTTATTGTGTTACTAACTGTAGTTAACAAGGTTAAAATCATGCTATTTTGGTTTAAGAGTTGAGAGAACATATTTTTAAATTCGTTTAGGAAATTTGATAGTTTATCTACTAATTAATTGTTGTTATTTTTGTTATCTGCATTTATGTTTCCAATGGTAGCATCTCTATAATTGATTGTGTTGAAATTATGAGCATGAGGGGTAGATATACTTACATTGGATTCTTGACAGGATTTTGAGTGTTTTGGTTTGTCATGGTATCTAACATTTAGTAGTTCACGATAAACAAAAGATCCTCTGTAATTGGAAGGATGGTCTCCATTGCAGTTAGTGCAAGTTGCTGGCGTGTTTTTTGGTTTCTTGCAGTCCTTTGTGTTGTGTGATCCAGCGCATTTTACGCAATTATATAGTTTTGTACAGTACGTTTTAGTGTGACCATATTCTTGACATCGTGTACATTGTGGTGTATTTCTTTTAATTCTCGGCGGTTCAACCCTTATTTTACAATGTTGTATATGCTGTAGTTCAAATATTTCTTTATTGTTCGTTTGATGTTCGACTTTCACAAAAAATAATGGTAATGGTTTACGGCTAAATCTGTGTCTGACATTTGTAATGTTCCTTACCTTATGACCCTTTTTCTGGATTTCCGCGTTTATTTCATCTATCGGAAACGAGTAATGTAGATCTCGAATAACTGCTCTATATGCTCTGTCTTCCTTAGGTTGGTATGTATGGTGGACGATATTTTCCTCTCGTACGTGATGTATTAGTTTTCTGTATGATTCAGGTGTCTTTGGTAAAATTTTTATTGTGTTGTTTGTTAAGGCTTTAGTGAAGTAAGTTTCTACTTCTACTGCTTGAGCTAAATTATTTATCATTTGCTATAGTCATTCACGCCATATATAAAAATTGGAGGGGGTTTTGAGATTGGTGGATTTTTATTCGTATTATTTACGGAGTTTTCCTGTGGAAGTGGCTGAAACCTATTTGAAAGTGTAATTTAAGCCTTTTTTTGATCTTATTGTTTGCCATGAATGTTTTTTATTTTAAGAGTCTTCATGTTCTTCATCTGACATCGAATCATATTCATTCTGTGTTTCTGGATTGTTTTTTAAGTTTAAGTTAGCTTGAGAGTTTGATGTAGAATGAGAAAAGTTGGTTTGCTGGGCAACTACTGGCTGTACCTGATATTGTTGTTGATGATTATCAAAAGGTATTATTTGGTTGACTGTTGGTTAAGCACAATGGTGGATCTTGAGTATTTATTTGACTTACCTGGTAATACGGATGTATTAGATTTGTAGGCTCGTTCTGCATTACAGTTGGAAACTGCACTGTAGGGTACTGAAAATGATTTGATCCTGGCTCGTTCCCTGTTGGAAACATTTTCTCTTCACTTCTCACTTTTATTTCACATTGACTGGATAAATAAAAATTTATTTATTTACCAATACTCAATTTAAATATACCAAATTTCAAGAAGATTAATAATTAGTTAACACAATTACAATTATCTTCAGAAAACCGTCAAAAATTAATATTTTTCGGGGAGAATCCCAAAATTCACATTAATGATCGAAATTGTAAATTTTTATGAACATCCAAGTTTAAAAAATTCATACTTACCGGAAAATATTTGCGTGCTATTACGTGAACACTCCACTTGGTTTGGAAATGCGTTTTAGCAGCGATTTTATGGCATAAGATTATGACAGTCTTCATACGGGACTGTACAAAGCATCCAAAATATAAACATCTTGTCTCAGTTTTATATAAGTATTTTTAAAAATTATATGAACGCCCCGACAAACTTGTAGTAAAAATGATGGTCTTTATTATATACTGGTCGCTTGCATCCTGTGATGTGTTCTCACAATCATTCAAAAAAATTTTGGGTAACACATTTGGTTATTCATGCGTTTGAAAGAGGTCATACCTTTCTCCACGTCTAAGATTTTATTGGATTAGTACTTTTTTTGCTCAATATGTTGGGCAATGTTGCAATAACTGAAGGATTTTGTCTATGGAAATATATTGGTATTGTGAGTATTGTAAACTAAGAGCTGACAAAACTACTACAATTGGAGCATAAAACATAAAAGTAGTCAGGCCAATCAGTTCTACCAATAAAAAAAAGTTACAATATTTTCTCAAATTAATAGTTGGGCATGGTATTTTCATTAAGAAAATATTGAACAATATTCATTTTTTGATTTTTAAATAGTATAATTGTTGATATTAAATTCTTTAGATGTGGTGATTTAATCTAGAAACGTCGGTATCACAGAAAAGGCTTTATTATTGTTTATTTTCTAAATTTGCTTTTTAAATAATTTATTCACAATGTTTTACTTACATTTAAGTATTAATCAAATTGTGAAAATTAGTTTATGCAACAAGTATATATACCTACAGTCATATTTCTATAGAGTAATAATAGGTTCTTTTATTTCTAGAAGCTTTAAATGAAGAAGGTTATGTCATACAAGTCCATAAAGTAGATCTTCTTAATATGTTACAAGTAATATTGTTTAACAGAATAATATTTCAGTGCGATATACGAAATCTTAAATTCAACATGGATTACGAAGATGATATTGTATGTAAGATAGCAATCAGGGCTATAAAGGAAGCTATACTTAGAATGATGACTAAAGTTCAGTTGTCTAGTTATGTTATGGCTAAAAAAGAAATGAGAAGCAAAGATGCTAATAATAGTGGAAGTAAAGATAAAACTAAAAGAATGTTTTCATTTAAAAGAATGTGTGAAATTAATAAGAAAGATCTTCTGGATATAAAATAAAAATAAATATTTTGTTCAAGAATCAAATGGGATTACACATCAAGTAAATACCGTAGATACAATAAATACGAGAGAATAATTAAAATAAATATTTTTAAAAAGTGAGATGTCCTGAGTTTATATAATTTATTAATTTAATTATCTTCATTTAAAAATAATCCATATCCACGCAAATTATTACTTATTATTATCCACTTTTAAGTAATGTGGCTCAAATTCTTCTATTGGGAAAATTTTACTCATTTCAGTTAGCTACTGCTTCAAAAGGATTGTGCTCTAGAGTAGAGGACTCTTTTGGTCGAATCAAGTCCTAGGTGACCTGGTGTGCTAGTGCTAAGGTTTTAACCCCTAAGTATTAAAACGCAAAGCCTCATTAGATAACATAAACAATTATGGTTTGTATACATTTAATATGAACTCACAAGTAAAATAAACATTTCAGTAACCTTGGGAAATCACGACTAGTTGGATATAAATACGTGGTAGTGAATATTGTAGTATTATTGTTGTAGATATTAGAATAGCATTTCGCAAAGTTAGTCAATGCGTAAATATCGTAGGCCGTTAGTCAATGATTCGAGTTTATAATTACCAAACGTTAATGTAAACAAAGCATTAACCTATTCATACAAAAACAAATATAGTGTTAAAATGATAGTAGTGCCAAATATGTAATAAACAATATATGGCGATCCTTAAGTAAGTTAGGCGAATCTTCTGATCCGAAGCAAAAAAAAATGGTAAGTCACCGGATGGACCTACTAAGTACCAGACCCACGAAGATGGAGGATACAAAGACACAGTGTAGATATATGTAAGTAAAAATTTAATTTATTTTTATAAAAACCAAAGCGAAACGAAAGTAAACGGTATTCGTTTAAAAATTGTGTTTTATAATTCTTCAAATTTGGTGTAAAAATAAAATTAGATAATGAGTTAAGAACAATTAAATGGACCAGTTAGCCGAAGGGAAACCCCCAGACGACCCAGTGCCCTCAGATATACGTCAAAAAATATACTTTTTGGTGAATGTGTAAGTATGGATATCTTCCCATGGGCAGAGCTGATACCTCTTAATAAGAATAGTATCCACAACCAAGATCATCCGGTAAGTAATATAAATAATTTATTAATCAATTTAACTTCGTCAAAAAATGATATACTGTAACAGCCACACCGCTCCATGGCTGAATACCACCGAAGTTACCATAACAGTGTCCACCGAGAGTGAACGGTGACAAGAGACATATATATGTTTGTTGTTGTAAGATGTAGGTTAAATTGTAATACATGGTTTTCCTTTTAATAAAATCGTGTAAATCAATATTCACAGTCATTACCTAACTATTTTAACTAATACCCACATCACAACTGGCACCCAACTTGGGCAAAATAGTTTAAAGTGTAGTTCGTACTGTGCAAATCGTAAAGTTTCATTGTGAACAGGAAAAAGTGTTTTTGCTCCCGCCATTGTAAGGTGATTAGTGGACATTTTCACTTAGTTTAGTGCTTCACAACAATAAATCTACTTTGTATGTGACTGCTGTGGAAACTCCGCACAGACCATCCAAAAACATCCTGTGGGAATATCAATCTTCCACTACTGACCATTCAAAACATCCTGTGGGAATATCAATCTTCCACTAGGCCATTCAGAAACATCCTGTGGGAATATCAAGCTTCCATTCAAGGGTATTTACAAGAAATAAGCAACAGAAACTGTAAGCCTTTAATTTTTATTACTATTTTTGTGTTAAACTTGCAATCACGGCAACAAACGATAAACACAGTTATTCGCTTAGGTCGACGACGGTTTTTAGTTCAAGCGAATCAACACCAGCAGAAATGTCTTCGGTAAATTTAACAAGCGAACAGTTTCAAGCCTTATTAAATACAATAGCAAGGCCTATTTCGGACTCAGGTAGTTTAGCAAAATGCGCTTCTCGCTTCGATGGATCAAAGGGGGCTGATGTAAAAGCTTTTATAGATGCGGCCGAGATCTATAAAGAGTGCACCCACGTGTCTGACGCGAACGCATTAAAGGGTATACCCATGCTGCTAGACGGTTTCGCCGCCACGTGGTTTCAAGGTGTTAAAAATACGGTAAACACGTGGGCCAGCGCCATTAATTTATTACGATCGACTTTTGGACCTCAAAAACCAGCCTACAGAGTGTATCGGGAACTGTTTTCGACGGAACAAGATGCTAAAACTCTGTGTGACATTTTTGTATGCAAAGCGCGTGCGATAATAGCTCAGTTACCGACAGATACATTAACTGAAGCCACTCAATTAGATATGGTATACGGTTTGTTGCATAGGAGAATACGTTAAAAAGTAGCACGTGATAAGATCAATACATTTAGCGAACTCTTAAAAGAAGCGAGGCAAACTGAAGAATCGTATGAAAATCCGGAAATAAACATTAAAAACGAAAACGAATCAAAACGGGTACGGTGGTGTAGCTTTTGCAAAAATCCAGGTCACGTGAAGGATAAATGTCGAAAATTGGCCGCAGTCAGAACCAGGGAGGCAGATTCTCGAAAATCTTCGGTTGAGCTTAAACCTAATCCTCCTCTAGTAACTTCTCATACTAGCCCTAAACCAACCTTTCCTACTTCGAATCAGATTTCGTGTTATGGATGTAAGACTCCTGGATTCATTAAGAGTAATTGTCCAAAATGTAAATCATCCAGTAAATCCTCAGCAGTATCTGAATTTATGCTTGCTGAAACAGTTAATGTCGACCAACAGTTTGCTACAAACCTATCAACTAAACCCATTGTTCAGGTCACTATTGAAGGTCATGTAGGTCATTGTTATCTTGATTCGGGAGCACAGTGCAGTATTGCTGGCTCTCAGCTAAGAGATATCCTGTTGAAGGATGAGGTACCCTTTTCCACAAAAAGTGTAGACATGACCCTAGCGAATGGTAGGACTACTTCTACTACTGTTTTGGTCTTTGATTTAGTTGTTATCTTACAAAACCGCTCTCATAGCATTTCCTTAATTTCTGTGCCCACACACACAAATAGTCGTACCTTACTGGGGGCAGACTTCTTAAGAAAAGCTAACATCATTCTAGACATTCCTAATGACTCATGGTTTTATGGTGATGTCCCTAATATCCCCTACTAATTTGCTCCAGATCCAGCTCAGGTCAGCTCTCCTTGCCAGGTCAATAGCGTTACTCTTGCTCATTTAGAACTACGAGTAGATGAAGGAATTTCTCTATCCGTAGAAGAAAGATCCAATCTTAACAACATTGTTAAGGAAAATTCTGATTTATTCGTATATAATATAGACCCTACTCCATATGCTGAACACTCCATTGTATTGGTTGATGATGTACCAATATCTGTTCCACCTTACCGTATGTCAGAGCCCAAAAGGAAATTACTGCGTCAGGAACTAGATAAACTTTGGCTCAAGGCATAATCGAAGAGTGTGAGTCCCCATATGCTTCACCTGTGGTACTTGTGCCTAAGAGAGATAGAGGTATCAGATTAACAGTAGACTATCGACTCTTAAACGCAATAACACGTGCAGATAAGTACCCTCTGCCACGTATTGAAGATATTTTGCATGCAGCAAAGGAAACCCGATTTATGACTACCCTCGACTTAAAATATGGTTATCATCAAATCTCTGTACGAACAGCTGATCGTGACAAAACAGCCTTCGTGTGTCCATTTGGCACCTTTCGTTACACACGCATGCCCTTTGGTATGTGTAACAGTCCCGCTAGTTTCCAAAGGATGATTGATAAATTTCGTGCTGGTCTTCAAAATCTGAATATCCTAGCTTATTTAGATGATCTGATAATATTATCCCCATCCTTCTCTGATCACATAGACGATTTGAAACAAGTATTCAACCGGATGCGCCTATTTAAATTATGTCTAAATAGAGCAAAATAATCATTCGCCTGTGAGGAAGTCCTATATCTCGGACACATCCTTTCACCTTTGTGTATCCGGCCAAGTGAAAATAAAGTATCTGCCATATTAAACATGACACCACCCCTAAATGTTACTCAACTGCTAAAATTCCTGCAAACATGCTCATGGTTCCGTAGATTCATCGAAAATTTCTCCCATGTTGCTAAACCTTTGTCGAATTTAACCAAGAAAAATGTGAAATGGACCTGGGGAGCAGAACAACAAGAGGCCTTTGTATGTCTGAAACAATTATTGTGTTTCGCCCCAATCCTACGACAAGCTGACTGCAATTTACCTTATATACTTCGTACAGATGCTAGCAATTATGCTTTGGGGGCATGTCTTCTCCAGGGGGAGAAAGAGAACGAACGACCTGTAGAGTATGCTTCGAGACTTCTGACTCCTGCTGAACAAAACTATAGCACTACAGAACGAGAAGCTCTCGCTGTGGTTTGGGCAGTGAAGAAATTTCGAGGATACTTAGAAGGCGCTACTACAATAGTGCAAAGTGATCACCAGGCCTTAAAATGGCTAATGACCTTAAAGTCCCCTACTGGACGGTTAGCTCGATGGGCTTTAGAGCTCATGCCATATGACCTAAAAATAGAATATATCACAGGAAGAAAAAATGTAATCGCAGATACTCTATCAAGGCCTCCCATGACAGAAGTTCCCATCATAGCTGAAGTTCATCTAGTAAGAGTAGATTTTCCAACTCTTAGTGTTGCTGATGTTCGAGAAGAGTAGCTTAATGATGCAGATGTTGCCAAGATTATTAGATGTTTAGAAGATCCCTCTTCTGACACAAGCGTAGATTTCAAGAGGTGGGCAGAAAGAGGATGTATCATGAACAATGGGATATTATACCGTTATACTCCTGAAGTAGATGGAGAAGAGCCCCAATTGGTAGCGGCTAGTACACGTATTCCTCACATACTGCATGAGTACCATGATTCCGCTACTGCTGGTCATTATGGAGTGGAGAAGACATATCAAAGAATAATAAAACGCTACTATTGGCCTGGAATGAAGAAAATTATCTCTGACCATGTAAGTAAATGTCTTGAGTGCCAACGCTATAAAGTCTCTAACCTCAAACCCGCTGGTCTCCTACAAACCCCTGTTCAGTCCCAGAGGTTTGAAGTGCTATCTATTGATTTATTTGGGCCTTTGCCTCTCTCTCCTCAAGGTTATACATGGATTCTGGTAGTGGAAGACACTGCTAGTCGTTGGGTAGAATTATTCCCGTTAGAATCTGCTACTGCCGCTGCCTGCGCCAAGTGTTTCATAGACAACATAATCTTACGATACGGAATCCCTCGTCGGGATTCCATTACCATACCTTTGGGTACCAACAGAACCTTATACCTGTATACCACCCGGATGCAAACCCCGTCGAACGAAAAAATAGAGACATTAAAACTCAGTTAGCTATTCTAACAAATAATGACCATTCGTCTTGGTCTGAAAAGTTACCCGCTATACGGTTCGCGATGAACACTGTGAAGTGCGACTCAACCGGTTTCACTCCCGCGTACCTCACGTTCGGTCGCGAGTTACGAACTCCTGATGATGCAAATCGTGATTTTCGAAGCATCATAGCCAAGGACAACTTCGTGCCACAAATCACGCCCTATCTAATAACTTTGAGTAAAGCTCTTAGTGAAGCCCGCGAGACACATGAACAATCCCAAGATAGACGTAAGAAGTATAAAGACTGCCACCGCCGCTCGGTTTCGTTCGAAGTAGGTGATATTGTGCTAGTCGATTCGCATACACTAAGTGACGCGTCTAAGTCCATAACTTCGAAGTTCGCGCTGCGTCGTGACGGACCCTACAAGGTGACCAAAATGCTGTCCCCTACAACCTATGAAGTTTCACACATCGACACTCCGGATGTTCCTGCTGGAAAATATCATGTCTCAGCCTTGACGCCTTTCCATGCCGATCCAGAAGTTCCGTGCCCTGCTCCAGTTCAACCTCTCCGTAGAAGAGGTCGTCCAGTGAAATCCTCAGAAGCCGACCCTCCTGCTCCACTGGTCTCCTGCCCAGAGTCTTTGACCCTTGGGTTAGACGATAGCGAAATGGGCCCCCTGTTGGAGATGACCTTGCTCAAATTGAAGCTGAACCTGAACCTGACCCTATTGCCAGACGTAGACAACCCCGACCAAAACGTTGTCATTGCTGTCCTGTAGAGCTCTATTCCTGCTTAGACTCTGTTGCCCCACCCGCGAGTCGCCAGGGTGGTGCAAAGGGGGAGGATGTAACAGCCACACCGCTCCATGGCTGAATACCACCGAAGTTACCATAACAGTGTCCACCGAGAGTGAACGGTGACAAGAGACATATATATGTTTGTTGTTGTAAGATGTAGGTTAAATTGTAATACATGGTTTTCCTTTTAATAAAATCGTGTAAATCAATATTCACAGTCATTACCTAACTATTTTAACTAATACCCACATCACAATACAAATAACAACAATGAGCATCGATAACACATCGAAAGAGAGGAGTTTTTGTATGTAATTACTGATTTAGGCCCGTATCATATTTATGTTGAGAATAATTCGGTCGAATTTAAAGGTAAATTAAATGAACTTAAAATCGGAGATATTATAATTCTTTCTAACTTTCCGGAGATAGACAATAAAATTATTAGTATTAATTCTATAGGTCGGAATAGGATAGAATCAAGTTAAAGGATTATAAATCAGCAAATTTTCTAATAAATAATAAAAACGAAAACATTTTTGTTAAAAATAACTTTGTATTGTATATCTCAAAATTCATTCTTCATAGACAAGGTGATATTAGAGATACAGAAAAAGATTTTTCAGATTCGTACATAAAAGAAAATAAGACAATTTGATCAACATTGCACTTTTGAAGTATCTAATTTCAAAAGAATAAAACGTAAAGTAGAAAAAAATATGTATTATATAATAAAATTATATATTAAAATATGTACCCACAAAGTCTTGGATTGTTATTTTCAAATCACACATCTTACCAAAATATATTTGTATTAATAAAGTTATCAAGGAAGTAGAGCCGTATAACCAGAAAGTATTATTATGTTATAACTGCTTCCGTTTTGGTCACCTGAGAGGTCAGTGTCGAAGTAAACTAAGATGCAGCAAATGTCAGGACTCCCATACCACACAAGATTGTAATAATTCAGATTACATATCACGTTGCTTTAACTGTCGTCAAGGAAATCATCTTACTACTAATTTGTTTGCTTGCGCAGAATTTAAAAGATTGTAAAAGAAACCATAAGCTCTTGCAATATTAATTTCTTTGATGCAAATAAACAGGTCCCAAGAAATACGTACGCAAACATAGTCGCTCATAATACCTCTGCCATGGAAAGTGAAAATCCTCGACAAATTATTCCCAACGGCTTCAATCTGGACCTACCCCTTCTAGTACAAGACAGTATCATTCCTCTCAACCTCACTACTCACAGTCCCACAATTTACAACCCAAATCCTATAATAACAATTTTATTAATTATATGTTTTCTTACCCTACAACTTCAAACCCAAACAAAAGGCATAGGCCAACCAGCCCTGATCCCATTGAAATTTCAAGAAAAGAAATACTAACACAACCAAACACCTCTTTTGTCTCCGGGGGAATTTTTAATGGTCAACATTATTTAATAAACTCAGTTGGAGTAAAATTACAATCAGAGGAATTAAATACAACAATAAGTTTAGTTTTAGAAGTAGTTCTCAATATTATAAGTAATATACAACAAACAAACAAACAATTTCGATGTATCAAAATCTGAAATAGTGGAATTAATTAGTAAACACGTAAACCATACCTTGTCTTCCACTTCGCAGACACAAACGCAAACATAAATTTGCTGCAATGGAACTGTCGTTCAGCAGTAGCTAATAAAGTAAATTTAGATTATCTGCTATATCAAAATAATATTTCCGTAGCATTGCTCTAAGAAACGTGGTTTAAATCAAAATACTAATATAAGTTTAAAGGTTACAATTGCTTTAGATCAGATCGGGCAGACGGATATGGTGGAACTGCCATTTTATTAAAATCAAACTTAAGATGCGAAGAAATAAATCTTAAAAATAGATATCCTTTCACTCATAAATGTATTTCAGTTTAAATTTTTCGAGGTAAAAATCCCATCAATATTGTGTCAGTTTACATTAAACCAAAGACCAAGATATCTGAAAGTCAATGGTTGGAATTATACCTAAACCGTTTATTATTGATGGGGATTTTATTTCCCACAGTATTGCATGGGGCTGTGAAATCGAAGACAGCTATGGTAAAAAACTTTTAGAATGTATTGATCATTGTAATTTGATATGTCTGAATGATGGATCGCCCACGTTAGCAACTAGTAAGCGTCCATCCGTTATTGACTTACCTTTTGTACACAAGATATTTCAAAAATTTTTATTTTGAGAGTCCTACAAGACCCTCATAGATCCAATCATCTTCCAATTATCATTAACATGGAAACAGATCATATAACTTCATTTCCAACTCAAAACTGTCACAAGATCTGAAATCTTAACAAGGCCGATTGGAAATTATACACATCTGTACTAGAAGCTGAATATTCTCCTGGAAAATATCAAACTTTAATAGCAAACATTAATAAAGCAGCCAATTTAGCAATAGCAAAGTTTTCATCTAACGGAATACATAAGAGACGAATTTCGAACCAATGATGTGAACATAGTGGTGTGAAAGTTGCAAAACCGCCGCTGATAACCGAAAAATTGCATATTCAAAATATAAACAAGATCCTACAAGAAATAATTTAGTTGAATTTAAGAGACTTGACGCTGTCGCAAAAAACTCTCCAAACAAAAGAAAATACAGAATTGGATAGAATACTGCGAAAGCTTAAATTCAAAAACACAAATCAGTAAAGTATGGAAGAAAGTAAGCGCTTTTAAAAACCGCAAACAGTCCAACAAGATTCCAATAGATCCAGAATCCAGCTGGCTAGATGTTTTTTATAAGAAAATATCTCCACAGTGGGTACCTTCACAACATTTTCCAGAATACATCGAAACGGTGTCAAGAGATAGGTTTGGCTTAGAAGAACCATTTAAAATGTAGAAGTTAGATCAAGTACTTAGTCAACAAAATGGCAGTGCTCCAGGTAAAGACAATATTTTATATTCCATGATATACCTTATTCCTCACCACTATAAAATATCATTATTAAATATTTTTAATGACATTTGGAATGATACGTCACAAGTTCCAGACAGCTGGAAGGAATATATTCTAATACCTATCAAAAAACCTGGGAAACCAGAAAATTGCAGGAGATCGTATAGACCAATATCCTTAGCCTCTTGCTTCCTAACGACGTTAAAAAGATTAATAAAAAATAGAATTGCATCGCACCAACTGACTGACATTACTGTATTGAAAATCTAACCATCTGACCGAACCTTCTGACTAACTGACTATCTTGAATCCAAATCACATCATATTTATATCATTTTTTCTATTCACGAACGTTCTTGAAAATATATATGTTCGAATGTTTCTATTTCATAGTCATAACCATGTTCGCGAAGATTCTACTGTGAACAAAGGTTAAATTCTTTCTATTGACATCCCGTTTTTATATTTCTAGATAATTCCTTCCAATTCTATACAGAAGATTACTATTCTAACTAAAATTCTATCGAGAATTTTATGAACATTTAGGCTTTTCAGATCAGAATATACTTATACATAAATTAAACATTTTAAATTAATAAATGACACTGTTTTTTAATCCTTAATTATCTATAAAAGTTCCTACAGCTAAATTCACTTCAGTGTATACTTGGTTGCCTACAAAGATGGTGCACTAAAATATATTTACAATATCATAATTATTAAAATAACCAAATACATTGCAACTTAAACACTTTTTAAACTTATTATTATGTTAATTTCTTAAAAATGCCCTCATATAAATATTTTTTATAATATTGTTATGAATGTAATAATTATTTTATTTATTAATTCTTTACTAATTTATTATATTGTTCTTATTTTAATTTATTAAAAAGCACGATAATTTATATCAACAATTTATTTGATTAATAATTACATAATTTATGTATCCGAACGCTACAATTAAATCGCGACCGCGAATAATCAAAACTAACTGTTTTTTACAATGAAAGTTCCGTCATATTTATACGAAAACAGTTGTTTCTCGAACCCCATGGATGTTGACCTCAATTGACCTGGTTTTGCCTCGAATAAACTAGAAGGCGAAAACTAGTTTTTCAACTGCTTGGAACCCTCGAGATGGATGACTCATCGTAATTCGGGTCTACAGGCTTCTGGTAAACAAACGCCGAAATGACTACAACAAAAACAGAATTAGTCATAATATATTTACAGTTTTATAGGCCATGATATTTATTATCGTAACATTGCCCCCTTTTAAAAAGAAGGTTCCTCCTGGAACCTTGTCGGGACTGGAACTAGAACGGTATGTTGGTATCGGCAATTGGACCCTCTTTTACAACTTCCAGTTGTATAAAAATGACAAGGGACGGTTTTCTCTCCACACCAGTAACTATGCGGATTGCAACAGACTAACACCTGGACTTCGGTGTCTTTAAAGATATCCTCCACCATATTTCGGATAACCCTCCAATCTAATTGGCGGCACTCTTGGCGGCAACTTTGGCATGGCTAACTTTTGCACGTCGGACTCTAGTACGTGCTCTCTCAATTGAAGTAAGGCTTCCCATACATCTCGGTAGGTAGGTTGGTCACGGGCAGTGTCTTTTGTTACCAGGTAGAAAAGGTAACGTGATGCTTCTCGGAGTTTCAAGGCTTTCCCAGGAGCTGGCACTTGGCATTGAAGTTCTGCAACTCGACCGAACTTCCTTCGAAAGACGAATGCCAACCCTGGTGCGTCTTTGATACTGGCCGGGATGGTAAGGGCCAGCGAGTAGTCATCGGGGAGCGCGAGTAGATCTTGCTTTTCTTCAGTGGTAACACCATGTCTTGCTTTACCGGTACCTCCATAGGCACCCATGAATTCCTCAAACGTGAGGTCAGACACATTTTGGACTTGGTTTACTTCCACTTCTTCATCTACGTCGTGGTCACCTTCGAAAGACGTCAGCCGGTTATGGTGTACTATCATCGGCTTTTCCCTCGGAATCTTGCTTATTCGGTAGATAACATCGTTGATCTTCTCCATAATTAAGTATGGGCCTTCCCAAAACTGCTGCAATTTGGGAGAACAACCTTTTCGTTTCTTGGGATTATACAGCCATACTTTGTCGTTCTTCTTAAAGCAACCCTTTTCGGCTTGTGTATCGTACCGTTTCTTTATTCGGTCGCTAGCGATCTGAAGGTGGGAACGGACCAACTCATGTACATCGTCCATTCTTCTTCATAATTTGATCACATAATCTTCACCTGCTACATCTTCTCCAGGTCGACACCAAAACTCTAGATCACAAGGTAGTCGCATTTCGCGTCCGAATAGGACTCTGGCTGGTGTCTGGCCTGTTGATTGGTTAACAGCAGATCTGTAGGCCATTGTGAAGAACGGAAGGTATTGGCCCCAGTCTCGCTGATGATCGGACACCATCTTTGCCAAATACTTGCCAACTGTCCTATTCATTCGTTCTACCATACCATCCGATTGCGGATGATACGCGGTAATTCTTGTTTTCTTCATGCCTAGTCTATCACATATTTCTTGGAATAGATCGCTTTCGAAGTTCCTGCCTTGGTCACTATGGATCTCCAAAGGCACTCCAAATCGGCTGATATATTCTTGGATCAACTTATCTGCAACGGTGACGGCCTTCTGGTCTAGAAGTGCGTGAATCTCGACCCACTTACTAAAGTAATCCATTACTACCAACATGTTGTCCTTCGGAGGCGTGTCAGTCGGGAGCTGACAGCCGTGCCGGACGCATCAAGGAATTTGGATATTGGTCAAAATACTTGGGAATTCCAAGTTTGGCCAAATCCAAATTTCTAATTGACTCAATGCAAGGAAATTCCACTTTTGCTACGTAAAACAAAGGATTTGTTTTACATAAAAGCAGGTAGATTTTCTCTCATCGGTCAGTCGAGCTTGCCTCTTCTACTGTAGACCTAGTCGGTGCTATTATTGTTCCTACTAAGTTATTGTTTTATTTCTGATTTCCTATATACCATTTTATTTTAGCATTATTGTATATTCAGACCTTTTCAGATTAGAATATTACATTGATCTATATTTGTTCATGTACTGATTGTTTGATATTTTATTTGATTATTTTGATTGTTTATTTTTCTTGTATTTTGTGTCTAAGTTGTTCTTCCGAAAGTTAAGAACACTTAGAAATATTTATCTTGCTTTTTCTATTTTATATTTTGATTCGTACTTTGTCTAAGTAGTTCTTTCCGGTAAGTCAAAGAACTCTTAGAAATATTTCTCTGAATATTTGATTTGTTATTTTAATTGTGCGTCTAAGCCGTTCTTTTCCGGTAAGTCAAAAGAACACTTAGAAATATTTTCATAATCATTGTTGCATTATTATTTCCGATATTTTATCTAAGATATTTTCTTCCTTAAGTTAAGAAAATACTTAATACATTTGTTTCTTTCATTTTCTATTTTACGCTCAGTTGTTTCTTCCGTAAGTCAAGAAACACTTAGCAATATTTCCACATCTTTTCTGTATTTGATTTTTTGTATTTGTAAGTCGTTTCTTCCATAAGTCAAGAAACACTTATAAATATTTGTATTTTTATTTTTCCATATTTGATTCTCTTGTTTGTTTTCACTCTAAGTTGTTTCTTCCGTAAGTCAAGAAACACTTAGAAATATTTCCATACCTTGTTTTATATTTACATATTTCATTTATCTGTATTTCTGTCCTAAGTTGTTTCTTCCGTAAGTCAAGCAACACTTAGGAATATTTCTGCACTTTTCTATTCTTTTATCTTGTGTATTTTACTTTTCATTCTAAGTTGTTTCTTCCGTAAGTCAAGTTATTCCTTCCGTAAGTCAAGGAATACTTAGACTATTTTACCTGTTCTGTTTTCTATTTTTGATCTGTTATTTTGTAACTGCTCCTTGGAACTGTTACCTATAACAGATACTTGTCACGGTAACCGTTATTTTATACCAGTAGCAGTATTAAACCATTTCATCGGTGACAAGCAAAGATGGTCAACACCCGGTCTAATTCCGAAAACAGGAAGAAGTCCGCAGAGCCGGCGATGGGTCCTACAGGCCCAAATGCCCCCTCTCGGCAACAATGTACTTGCCTCCATTTTCACTTTCTGGAAATGGCCCAGCAATATCCAAAGCTATTCTTTCAAACGGGCTTCCAACATTATATTGTCTCATAGGAGCTCTCCTTTTTCGGTAAGGCCCGTTACTCGTAGCACAAATAGTACACCAGTCTTTTACGTCGTCGGAACTGTTCATCCAATAAAACCGTTCCCGAATTCGCTGAAGGGTTTTCTTCACGCCAAAATGCCCTCCTGATATACTGTCGTGTAACTGACGAAGTACTTCGGCTATTCTGCTCTTTGGGATCACCAACTGTCTTCTCTTCTCTGAACCGTCATCATTTTCCAGGACTCGTTTGACCAAGCCATCTTCCATGATAAATGAGTCCCACTGGGCCCAATACGTCTGAATTACTGAGCATAGGTTTGATATTTCTTGCCAAGGTGGTCGACGGTTTTCCTCTTTCCATTTTCGAATTTTCTGTATAACTGGATCTCTTTCTTGTTCTTCTCTGATCTTAGTAGGCGTCCAGTCGTCGTTGACCATCGTTTCTTGTTCTTCTCTGATCTTAGTAGGCGTCCAGTCGTCGTTGACCATCGTTGTTCTTAGCACTGCTGCTTCCTTGGATTCCGTTTTGTAGCAGTGGGAACACTCTCCTGGGCATGGCCTTCTGGAAAGAGAATCAGCGTTTCTGTGGCTAACTCCGGCCTGGTGCTTAATCTTAAAATCGTATTCTTGATGTCGTTCGATCCACCTGGCTATCTGACCCTCTGGATTCTTAAACTGCATCAACCATTTAAGGGCGGCATGGTCGGTTCGGATTAGAAACTTCCTACCATAAAGGTATTGATAGAAGTGCTCTACTGATTTAACTATGATTCCCTTGCTTCCTTTGTAAGTCGCGTTAATGGCTTAGCGATATCTGCAAACTTCTTAATAAACCTTCGGTAGTAAGTACATAGTCCAAGAAAACTTCTAACTTGATGTTTGTCCGTTGGTATTGGCCATTCCTTAATGGAATCAATTTTTCCCTTATCCACGGCCACTCCTTCTTTACTGACTATATGACCCAGATAATTGACTTTACCTTGAAATAGCTGGCACTTCTTGGGGTTTAGCATCAATTGGGCAGCTTTAAGTCGATTAAAAACGTTTTCTAAATTCTTCAAATGTTCTTCGAATGTCTCCCCCAAGACGATTATGTCATCTAAATAAACCAGGCATGTTTTCCAAGATAACCCTCTTAACACATTTTCCATAGGCCTCTCAAATGTCGCAGGAGCATTACAGAGTCCAAATGGCATAACGTTGAATTGCCTCAATCCAGATCCTGTGGTGAAGGCTGTCTCTTCTTTATCTACTGGGTCCAATTCTACCTGCCAGTATCCAGACTTCAAACCCAAAATAGAAAACAATTTACTTCCAGCCAATGTGTCCAATGTGTCATCGATCCGAGGCAGAGGATAACTATCTTTCTTGGTAACGTTGTTCAGCAAACGGTAATCCACACAGAACCTCGTCGTTCCGTCTTTCTTCTTAACCAGGACCACCGGAGAGACCCATGGGCTCGTAGAAGGTTCTATCACCCCGTCTTTCTTCATTTCCTGAACAATCGTTTCAGCTTCCTCTCTTTTTGCCTGTGGTAATCGTCGAGCTGTTTGACGAATTGGCTTAGCATTACCAGTATCAATTTTATGCTTAACAACGGTAGTTCTTCCCGTCTTTCCTCATTTCGGTACGAAAATATCACGATACTGCCGAAGAAATTCACTTAATTTTCTTTTCTCAATCTGATTCAGAGACTGTCCTGCAACTGCAACCATTTGGTCGAATTTGTCGTTGGAATTATCAGATGTTGTCGCCTGACGGATTATGGATGTCACAGGTATACAAGTTCCTACTTTTGTCTCTTTCTTTATGGTCACTGGGTAGTCGTTGACATTGATAAGTCTCACAGGAATTTCCTTAGCCGAAGTCTCCAAATCCTTTCCAATTATGATTCCACGGCCAACCTCATCGTCGTGGTTCCAAGGCTCCATTATAACAGGTCTCCTTTCGTCCACAATTCCTGTAGCCGCGCTACTATGATCGTTTCGCTTCTCGCATTCACGACTGTATCTTCTTTAATGGCTGCTTGCACAGTGTTGTCATTATGTGGATGGAAAAATACCTCCTCGTTGCCAACTTTGATTACCTTATTCTTAAAATCCAATTGAAATCCATACATATTCATTACGTCCATTCCTAATATAACATCCTCTTCGATGTCAGCAACTATAACAGTATGGAGAAACTGTTCTGCTCCAATTCCCAATTGTACCTGGATTTCTCAATGAATGTTGGCATTTTCACCTGTAGCGGTCCGAAGTCGCAACCTCGTTGGTAACAGTTTCTTACAGCTGTTTATAACTGTCGGGCGTATAATGGTTCTGGTCGCTCCGGTATCCACCAACAACGTATGCCTTCTACCATTTATTTCTCCATCTACATATACACTATCTTCACGGCATTTCAAAGAAGCTATTAGTATAAGCGGATCTTTGGAAGAGTTCTGGGTCGAAGCTGCCCCCCTAAGGGTGACTCGTTCTGGTTTTCCTGATGGTGAGTTTCTTGATTTTATGGTCTTCTTTTTCTTGCATGTAATACTTTTCATCATATTAACGAGCTGGTCAAGTTTGTCTTCATCTCCTTCCTCTTTACCTCATAACTTTACTATAACCGCCAAAGGCCTGCGTAGCTGACTCGTATTCGAGGGCGCCGGATAAGACATCAAACAGCGTCTTGTGACGAGCTAATCGTAGTGTTCTCTGCATTTCATGATCACGAAGACCATCAATAAACGTTTGAACGGCCAACTTTTCCATCATGTCTTCGGGAGCTGTTGGATAAGTATATCGTACTAATCTGGCAATATCTACCTCATATTCTTGAAGAGCATCTTTCTTTTGTCTTCGATTTTTAAGCTGCGACTGATATACATGCTCCAAGTGTTCGTGGCCATATCGCATATTTAACCTCTTCTTAAGTTGTTCGAAATCATCCGTCTCCTCTACGGCTATGGTCTGGAGCACATCTAAGGCATCTCCTCGAAGAGCGATAGTCAGGTTTACAGCCTTTTTTTTTCAGACCATCCATTCGCTCTTGCAGCTGATTCGAACTGTTTCATGTAGTTGTTCCATGAAGATTTTCCGTCGAAAGTTGGGACTTTGACATGCACAGAACTTCCACTTCCTTCAAATTTCGGCCGTGTTTCCAACTTACATTTCGTCTCGTCTTTTTTTGTCTCTACTCTAATTGGATTGTTTCCTCTCTCTGCTGTCCCTGTTTCCTCCAGCTTCTTTTCCATCTCTTTCCATATCTTTTCTTCGAAGGCCAACATATCGGCAGCAACTTGGTTTTTTAACGAAGACACTCTATCGTCAAGAGCAGACATCTCAGAAGTGACTTTAGAGATGTTAGCAGAAATTTTGCTTTCCAGAGAAGAAATCTCGTTAGAAATTTTGCTTTCTAAAGAAGCGATATCGCCGGAAACTTTCGAAATATCGCCAGAAACTTGGTTCTTTAATGATACGATGTCACCAGAAACTTTGTTCTCTAATGATGCGATGTCACCAGAAACTTTAGCTACATCAGAAGATACCTTCGAAATATCGTCAGAAACTTTGTTCTCTAACGATGCGATGTTACCAGAAACTTTCGAAATCGACGAGAGGACAGCATCTTTAAATGTATAATTCTCTGGGTCCAATCCATCTTCTAGCAAAGCGTTCTTTAGTCGTTGGACTAACTCAGCCTTTTTTCCGGTAGAAGCTAATTCCCTATCCTTGAGATGTCTTCTTAAATTCGTCACTGTGAGCTCATAAATCGTCGTCATTTTCACAATTTATTTTATGTATTCCACTATTCTGATACCATTGTTATGAATGTATTAATTATAATTATTTATATTTTATTTAATAATGCTTTATTAATTTATTATATTGTTCTTATTTTAATTTATTAAAAAGCACGATAATTTATATCCACAATTTATTTGATTAATAATTACATAATTTATGTATCCGAACGCTACAATTAAATCGCGACCGCGAATCTTCAAAACTAACTGTTTTTTACAATGAAAGTTTCGTCATATTTATACGAAAACAGTTGTTTCTCGAACCCCATGGATGTTGACCTCAATTGACCTGGTTTTGCCTCGAATAAACTAGAAGGCGAAAACTAGTTTTTCAACTGCTTGGAACCCTCGAGATGGATGACTCATCATAATTCGGGTCTACAGGCTTCTGGTAAACAAACGCCGAACTGACTACAACAAAAACAGAATTAGTCATAATATATTTACAGTTTTATAGGCCATGATGTTTATTATCGTAACAATATTCTCTAGTATATAACTTATAAATTATTTCTTTAAACACTATTTTTCTTTCTCTTATATTTAATATCATCTCAATACCCCAAAATTAATTTTAAAAGAAATAATTCACTTATTATTTTTTTAAATATTAATTTTCTTATCCACATACCTTTGTAAATATAATAAACTAAATAATTCAATTTTTTATTTAAAACTGTTCTATTAAATACACCCCTGTTCCCTGTCTATGTCAAACTGTCATGTCAAATGGAGGCTATGTTTTAACAATGAATAAATATAATCTGATATAACCTAATCTAATGGTCTATGTATTGTCTTTTGTTTATTTATAGACAAGATCTAAGTAAACATTTCCGTTCAAAAGACTCTTATCAATATGAATGGTAAGTTTTACACTTTTCATATTATTTTTAGAAAGACATTCATACAATCAATTTAGTATCTAACCCCAAATTATGATTTTTAGGGCACAAACAATTTCCATATGGACAAGATCAAAAGCATAATATCAAATTGATTCACAACAACGAAATCTACCATCTATCTATCTCAACAAATCAAGTCTATCTAATGAAATGGATCTATCAGTGAACTGTTAGTGTTTTTATTATTTAGTGATATCAGTTTTTAAAAGTATAGAAAACATTATTCAATCTCTTCATGATATTTGAAAATATTATTAATATGAAATATCCCTCTAAGTTTATTATCTGTATCTATCAACACATAACTATTTAGTCCATTCTGATTTTCGATTCTGTATGGACCTTGGTTGTAATTTCTTACAACGGTTTTCTCTAACATTACTCTTTCTAAGTGAACGAATTAACACTTTGTCTCCTTTTTGAAATGTGATTGGTTTTTTTATTTTTCGATTTTGTCTTCTGATATATTTTTCAGCTTTCCTCATAATTCGGTTATTCACTTTCTGCATTACTTGTTCTAACATATCCTGATTATACTCACTAATCCATTTTCTGTTTCCTATATGGCCAAACATTAAATATTCTGGTACTTCCTCTGTATTTAAATTATGTGTATAATCTGTTGATTATAATTTTTAGGTGTTTCTCATGATCTTCAGCTGTTTTAGAAAAAAATAATATATCATCAATGTAATGAATTACAAAATGTTCATATTGATCCAAAATATCATGAAGACATCTACATAGAGCACTGCAAGATGATTGAAGTCCAAATGGTACTACTTTGAATTGATATACTACTCCATCTATCTGAAATCCCGTGTACTGTCTACTTTTTCTTTCTAGAGGTATTAACCAGAAACTATGCTGTAAATCTTTTAGTAAAAAATGACATTTCTGTAATTCTTCCTAGTATTCCATCTATACTCATTGGTGCTTCAAATTGCTTTTCAGTGATCTTGTTAATATTCCTTGCAACCAAGCATAACCTGATTTCACCTGATCTTTTACGTACTACTACTATAGGGTTTATGAAACGTGTATCTGCCTTCTCAATGATTCCATCTTCTAACATATTATTAATCGTTCTGTTTACTTCTTCTCTGTATTTATATGGTATTGGGTATGATTTTGTTTTAAAATCTTTTTCTTCTTTAACTTTTATACTATGGATATAATTTTGTGCAATTCTATTTTCTTTATTGACAAGTCCCTTGTGTTGCTGCAATATGGAAACGACTATTGATTTATATTCTTCAGGGCAATTAACTTCTATCACATCTTCTTCTTTACAAATAAAATTATTTTTCATTATATATGTATGTACTCATTATTCCTTGCTTCCAATTTTACGCACTCCACCTCGTAGGCATCCATCTGCTTAAAATTTCCATTCCTCAAATATTCACTACAATTATTCTTTACATTCTTTTGGGACATCTCCCTATCATCAAAATACATTTCTTCTTCATAAACATCATTATTTTCTTTTAATAATATCCTATCAACTCTCATTCCTTCTTCAACCTCATCTTTCTGCATAAACTTAATTATTTGCCCTTCCAAAGTTACCATTTTTCTACAAAATCTATCTTTACTTTCTTCTTTTCCAATTCGTCATTTCCCATTAATATATCAACACATAAATCCTTGACAACAAATCCTTGCATATTAATTTCTTTATTAAGAATATTAATTTTAAAATTGGCTAGTTTATTAATTTCACCCAACTTCTTATTATTTGCACCAACAATTTTAATTTTTGGAATCCTTATTATATCTGATAGTTTTAATGTATTAAAAATGAAATTCTCCGAGACTAAA
Organism: Diabrotica undecimpunctata; assembly: GCF_040954645.1. Lineage (NCBI taxonomy): Eukaryota > Metazoa > Arthropoda > Insecta > Coleoptera > Chrysomelidae > Diabrotica > Diabrotica undecimpunctata. Next base: position 91,077,078 of record NC_092803.1, on the reverse strand, counting down.
GTACTTTCTGAACCAGTATCTATCTTAACCTTAATCATTTTATTTTTGGCCATAGCATTTATATAAATTAAACTAATAGATTCAATAATTTTATCTTCCTCTAAAAAAATAAATTCAGAAGGTTTTCATAATAGCAATGGCCCAACTTGTAATTCAGAAAGTTTACTGACCAAAATTTTGATTGTTAGAATTGTCAGATTGTATCTGACTACTTGGATCTAATGTCCTGTGTATTTCCCTACTATGAGTTCTACTCATATTTTCTTGCCTTGTACTATTTCGTTCACTATCTTCGCAGCTTCTATTCCTTCGTACACAATTTACCTGTCTGTTGTAATTAGGTCGTTCTGTATTTCTTCTATTGTTAAAATCTTGTCTATTATTATTAGTATTGTTATTAAAATGTTGTCTATTATAACTAGTATTGTTATTAAAATTCTGTCTATTTAAAATTATTGTTATTATTATTAAAATTTTGTAAATTATTACCATATCTATTATTATTGTATGATTGTCTATATTGTTGATTATTATTCTTATTATATTGAAAGTTATTATTGTTTTTTCTATTATTATTATTATTTATCCTAATATCATTGTTATCATTATTACTTGCCATATTACCTCTTTGTATTCTTTGAATAAAATTAATAAAACTCTCTATTGTTTGAATATTTTGTACAGTTACTGTTTGCACAACATCAGCATCATAGATACATTTAAGACTGTTTCATCCTCTCTAAGTGATGGTTCTAAATATTTTGCAACCGTTATCAGTTTTAATGCATAATCTACCATATTTGATCTTAAATTGTGATTATACTTTCCAAAATATAGAACTTCTCTAAATTTAGCTTGCTCTAATTCACCCCAATAATAATTTAAGAATTTATTTTCAAATGTTTGAAAATTATCTAAATCATTTTCAATACTGGCAAACCAAGTTGCCGCATTGTCACTTAATGTCATTCTAATATAATCTTTAATACCATTAATATTATTCACTAATCTTAATTTATGTTTTAAACTATTTATGTATACTCTAAGATGCAGATTTTTTATATTACCAGAGAATTTAATCCCAGTCTCATTTGTTAAATTTAAGTAAGGTCTCCCTATGTCTCTCATTTGTGAAATATCATCTATTCTCTGTTCCACATTTCTTATTTGATTATTATTTATTTGGATATTTTGTTGCATATCGTCTAATTTTTCTTCTGTCTTTCTCCTGTCTTCGTTAATTTTTACATCTAAGTTACATTTCTGCAATTCTATTTTCTGTTCTATATCTATCTTATTATCTTGAATAATTCTATTTACTTCTGTCCTCTCATTTTCTATCCTTTTCTTGTAGTCATGCCGTACATTTTTTATTTCATTTGCTACTTTTTTCTCTGCAGCTTTAAATTTTTTATCTATTTGTTTTTCTATTTGTTTTACAATTTTATTATTATTATCTTCTATTTTCTTTTCTAATTTTCTATAATTCTCTTCCATTTTTTTCATGTTCTCTTTCATTTTTTTCGTATTCTCTTCCATTTTCTGTTCCATTTTTTTCATGTTTTCTTTGATTTCTTTTGAATTCTCTTCCATTGTCTTGTTCATCTGCATCATTAATGACATCAAAGCTGCCATATTGACATTTTCCTCTTTTTCTGGATTCATTTCTGCAGTATCTTGTGGAACTTGAAATAAACTCTCCTCTTGTACAGGTTGTGTTTCTACTTCCACATCTTCTTCATTCTTTTTGCTTCTTATACCTTTTTTTCCTTGAGACATTTTGAGACTTTACTTGTTCAAATATAATTAAAAATAAAATCTATAATTTTTTCTTTCTAATGATAATTAATTTAATTATATGAGAGCACTTATCTTCCCAAACTAATTCTTTTAAATAGAGAGCCCCACGTTGGGCGCCAATTTGTAATGATGTTTTGTTTGTGAATAGTTTTATCAGCAATGAGTGTTTTTAAATAATATATATATATATATATATATATATATATATATATATATATATATATATATATCTATATATATATATATATACATATATATATATGTATATATATATATATATATATCTATATATATATATATATATGTATATATATATATATATATATATATATATATATATATATAGGGTTTTTATCGCGGTTCTCAAAGAATTAGTTTGTAAGCACTTTTTGAAATTATCTTTATTATATCTATTATGAAACACACATATATATCTCATATAAACAATGTTAATTTTAAAACAAACTATCTTTAAATTGAAATTCTTATGACACTAATTAAATTATATAGACAATGTAAATTTAAAACAAACTATCTTTAAATTGAAATTCTTATGACACTAATTAAATTATTTTAACAAAATTTGGTACCTTTCTGTCACTGAATGCCTAAATGAAACTGTTCTCCAAAAGATTTTAATTACCACTCAATATCTTCGTTGTCAGCCTCGGTTATCTTTCTTTTGTAAACTTGCCTTGCCAAATACACCACAATGTTTTAATTATCAGCTTCCACCATTTTAGAATATTTTTCTTCTTAATAGTATTTATAAATCAGTAAAATATTGTTCTTTCTTCTTTTCTATTTATTCTTATTTCTAATAATCTTTTTTTTTTCTTCCAATCTCCAATCACCATATATATTATATAATTTTAATTTTCAATTAATACTCTCTCCATTCTCCAATCACAATATACATAACATAATTTTTAATCTTCAATATTATTCTCTTTATTCTGTTTCTTACTCTTCATCTAATATACTAAATCACTGATAACTGTGTATCTTGACTGAACTATTCTGACTTACTGAACTTACTATCTTACTATATTGAACATCGCACCAACTGACTGACCTTACTGTATTGAAAATCTAACCATCTGACCGAACCTTCTGACTAACTGACTATCTTGAATCCAAATCACATCATATTTATATCATTTTTTCTGTTCACGAATGTTCTTGAAAATATATATGTTCGAATGTTTCTATTTCATAGTCATAACCATGTTCGCAAAGATTCTACTGCGAACAAAGGTTAAATTCTTTCTATTGACATCCCGTTTTTATATTTCTAGATAATTCCTTCCCATTCTATACAGAAAATTACTATTCTAACTAAAATTCTATCGAGAATTTTATGAACATTTAGACTTTTCAGATCAGAATATACTTAGATATAAATTAAACATTTTAAATTAATAAATGACACTGTTTTTTAATCCTTAATTATTTATAAAAGTTCCTACAGCTAAATTCACTTCAGTGTATCCTTGGTTGCCTACAAAGATGGTGCACTCAATTATATTTACAATATCATAATTATTAAAATAACCAAATACATTGCAACTTAAACACTTTTTAAACTTATTATTATGTTAATTTCTTAAAAATGCCCTCATATAAATATTTTTTATAATATTCTCTAGTATATAACTTATAAATTATTTCTTTAAACAGTATTTTTCTTTCTCCTATATTTAATATCATCTCAATATATATATATATATATATATATATATATATATATATATATATATATATATATATATATATATATATATATATATATATATAGAAATGTAGCCATAAGCTCCCTTACTATTAAGAATCAGCAGATTCCGATATCCGACGTTATAAATAGGAAGAAATCAATATTTTTATTATTATTGTAATTATTATGTTTCAATAGTCAAGTTTAAATCATTAAATGTAGTAGTTTGTAGAGTTTCTCAAAAATTGTAACTTATTTTCGAAATAAAGATTTTTTTTGGGAATATCGACGTTGAAGAAACATTTCTGGCGCTGCGAACAGGATATTTCATACAGAAACATAGTCGTTTCCTGGTCTACATTAGTTTAATGAAATCCTGAAGAACCTGGTAAAAGAGAAAAATGTATTGGAAATCAAACACGATCATCCTTGCGTAAGTTTTTCCTTTCTTTACCATTGTTTATGAGCATTTATTATTTTAATTGAATTCTTAAACATTTACATTGAATTTATTATTTATTGTTTATTGAATTTATATTATTTATAACATTTTACTTCAACGAATTTTTTATATATACTTGCATTTATATTTTTGCATATATTTTATGAGTACATTGAATGATATTTCCCAAAATAGTATCGAAAATTTAAGTTTACTATTCGACAATTTAAATTTAAAAATAAAAAGAAATCTACAAACCTCTAAATCTAAGCCTGCATCTAAATTACGTTCCAAAATGCCGATGACCAATAGCGATATTGCTAGCCTTTGCTCAACTCTGCCCGAATTCTCTTCTGGAGACAACCTCTCCACCTTTATCAAAGCAGTAGATAATTTAATAGTTTTCTTAGGCACCCAAGATTTAAATCCGTCCCAAGAATTTATCTTAAATTCCCATATCGTATCTCGAATTAAAGGAGAACCTAGAAATTTCTTAAACTATTCTAATAAAACCAATTGGACAGAAATTCGTCCAGCGTTATTAACTAAATACGGAGACAGACGTTCCGAAGACATATTAGTAACACAACTATCCACTACCGTCCAAAAACATAGTGAATCCTACGACAATTATCATCAGAGAATAACTACAAATCTGAACGATTTACTCCAACACATCACCCTAAACGATAATCCCGCGACAGTCACTTTTAAAACTCCATACTTCAAAAACATTGCCCTCAAAACTTTCTGTACCGGAATCAACGAGCCTTATTGCGAATACTTATCGCATTTTGAATTAAATTCCCTAGAAGAAGCCCTTCAAAAGTGTATTGCCTACGATAACCACAAAAATCAACAACAATACATGAACTTCCTTAAGAGCCAACAAAACAAAAAGGCCCCACTCAAAAATAAACCCTATCAATCTTCGAATAATCAAAGATCCACAAACTTCCAACCCACATACTCAAACTTCCAACCCACGCATTCAAATTATGTGAGACCTTCAACTCACAACACAGAGCCCAATTTTAACTTCACTCCACAACAGAACTATAATTTTCCTCAGAGACAAAATTTCAGTTCTGACGAACAAAATCAATCCTTCCAACGAAACAATGTTCCGAAAAACAACCAACAAAGATTAAATAAATATAAAGCTCCTCGACCCCAACCAAATTTTGCTACTCCAATGAGCGGTGTTCAAACTACCACAACCAGAAACCATCAGCCCATGACAATTACAACTAATAGAAGCCACAATTTTCACATAGACTCAAATGATACCCAATATTTCGAAATTGATTTCGAAAATTACGAATCCGAACAAGAGCCCGATTTGCATGATGAAAATCATCAGGATTTTCAAGCCATCCCGTTAGACGATCATCCACCCCCTGTATAAACCTACATAATATTGAAAGTTCCCCTGGGTTACCCTGCTTCGTTACACCCAAAACACATCTACGCGTTTTAATCGATACCGGCGGTTCCCATTCAATTTTAAATCCGCGAGCTCTCAAACTATTTGATAAAAATCATATTTATCGAAAACCTTTTTCGCTAACGTCAATGAAAATTACTTCCAAGCACGACTTAAATATTAAGACGCCACTATTCCTAGAATATGGAATTCCACAAACATTCGACGTAAAAGTTGCCGACTTTAGTCAGCACTTTGATATCCTCCTTGGAACTTACGATCTGAAAAGATTCCACGCCACAATTAGCTACGCAACTCATACTTTAACCTTTGAGAATCCTCACGTTAGCATTCAATTTGAAACATTATACCAAAAAATTCCAGTAAGCGTTCATAATGGCGAAGTTTTATTGCGCGAAAGACACTTTCAAGGTATCAAAATTCCCCATTCTATTCACGTTGCAAAAAACGGCTTTCTAGACACTTTCGACTTACCTATGCCTATGAAATTTAATAAGAGAATTGAAGTTGAGAACTTTTGTAATTATAATATAGTAAAAATTCCAACGACGCATTTTAATGAAAATAAAATCCGTACTTCGCACTTAAATAACGAAGAAAAATATAAAATTATAAGTCTTTGCAAAAAATTTAAAGACGTATTTTACGACGAAAACAAAAATTTAACTTTCACGTCAGCTGTTAGACACGAAATTAAAACGAAGGATGAAAATCCAATTTATGTAAAGGGATTTCGGCATCCCAAAGCAATGCAGGAAGAAATAAAAAAACAAATAAATAATTTATTAGATAATAAGATAATTCGACCGTCAATTTCACCGTACTCAGCTCCAGTTTGGATAGTACCAAAAAAAGCTGATGCCTCAGGTCAGAAAAAATTTAGATTAGTAATTGATTACAGGAAGCTCAATGATCATACTGAAAGTGATCGCTACCCACTTCCTCAGATAGATGAGATACTGGATAACTTAGGAAAAGCCAGTTATTTCACAACATTAGATTTAGCTCAAGGTTACCATCAGATTGAAGTTCATCCGGATTCTATTCGGAAAACAGCCTTTTCAGTTCCGCATGGTCACTTTGAATTTTTACGTATGCCCTTTGGTTTAAAGAATAGCCCAGCAACATTCGAAAGGTTAATGGACAATATTCTTAGGCCCTTTATTCATAAGTTTTGCTTCGTCTACATGGACGATGTCATTATTTTTTCCAAGTCACTGCAAGAACACTTAGTTCATATTGCGACTATTTTTGACACTTTCAGAAAAAATAATTTAAAAATTCAGTTAGACAAATCCGAGTTTCTCACGAAAGAAGTTTCTTTCTTAGGTCACGTAGTGACAACCGAAGGAATCAAACCTAACCCAGCAAAAATCGAAGCTATACAAAAATATCCTCTACCAAAAACAGTAAAAGAAATTAAATCATTTCTTGGTTTAATCGGTTACTACCGAAGATTCATACCCAACTTTGCAAAAATAACATCCACAGTTTCGAGATGTACTCGAAAAGGAGCAACTATCGACCCCACAAATCCAAATTATTTAGAATGTTTTGCAAAATGCAAACAATTGTTAACTAATTCTCCAGTCTTACAATATCCAGACTTCGAAAAGCCTTTTGTACTGACTACAGACGCTTCTAATATAGCTATAGGATCAGTATTATCTCAAAATAATCACCCTATTGCCTACTATTCTCGAACTCTAAATTCCGCAGAACAAAACTACTCCACTATTGAAAAAGAACTTTTAGCCGTACTAGATTCTTGTAAACACTTCCGTATGTATTTATACAACCAAAAATTCACTGTAGAATCAGATCACAATCCTCTCGTATGGATCTACAAAATTAAAGACCCAACTTCTAGATTAGCCCGATGGAGACTTAAACTAGAAGAATATGATTTTGAAGTTAAATATAAAAAAGGCAAAGAGGATCAAGTTGCTGATGCTCTTAGCCGAGTCCAAATAAATGCCCTAAGCTCGAGTTCAGAATGTGCTGAACCCCCGAATTCAGAATGTGCTGAACCACCCGACAATTTCGACATAGACGATTTCCTTGCCGATTTTGACAACTTACAAAACAGTACTAACACACAACATACATCAGTTGAGAACCCTATCACTGGAATAGAGATTTCACCTGAACCAATTAATTTATCCTCAAACCAAATTATTTTTAAACCAGAGTCAAATAATTTTGAAATTAAATACAAAAGAATTTTTAACAAACACCGTTACACTGTCACTTTGACAAATAATTGGAAAACAGAAATAGCAAATACCTTCCAAAATATCCTTAGACCAAATCAAAAATTTGCAATAACAATCCCTCACGAATTTAGACCTTTTATCTGTAACTATTTTAAAGAAAAAATAAATTCCACAGTCAAAGCAATATTTTGCAATATACTACTTCAGGACATAGAAGAAGAAAACCTACAAATAGAATGCATAAAGAAATATCACGTAGAAAATCACAACGGAATAATTGAAACCTACAAACATTTAAAACAAAAATTTTATTGGCCCTCAATGCAGACAACTATTTCTAATTTTATCAATAAATGCGAAATTTGCCTAAAAAATAAATACGAACGACGCCCTTATAAACTTCCCCAATTAGGACCGCTGTTAGGTCAAAAACCTTTTGATATATTACATATCGATCTATTCCACTGCAATAAAAACCTGTATCTCACAATAATAGATTCTTTTTCCAAATACGGTCAATGCTATAAGCTCACCGACAAAACTTCCATTTCCATACTAAATAAATTAAGACACTACTTTTCGCACCACAATTATCCAAAAAAGATTGTATGCGACAGCGGCACCGAATTTAATTCCGCAGTCATTAAAGAATTCCTAAATATCCACAAAATCGAAATACATTTTACAACAGTAAACAATTCTTCCTCAAACTCTCCTGTAGAGCGCTTTCATTCAACTCTTATTGAAAAACTTAGGACCTTACAAGCCCAAAATCCAAATGATTCGTTAGATGACATTCTAACACACGCCATTCTTATTTACAACCAATCAATCCACAGTTCCACAGATTATTCCCCGTTCTCAATTCTGTACGGACCCTATGCAGAAGAAATACATTTCGACTTTGATCTTCCGATATACGAAACATATAATCAAAGACATAAAGAAGAACTCCAACCCTTTATTGCAGAACTATATAATAAACAAAAACAAAAAAGACAACAACTCTTAGATAGACAAAACGAAAATGCCGAAGATATTCCGGAAATAGACCTTACAAAATCCCTATATGTTTCTAAGAAAAAACATAAGTCCAAATTACAAGCCCCTTTCTCCACTATTCATCCAGAAACGCAAGACAAAACAAAAATAATCGGTAAAACAGATAAACAAAATTTAACAAGCACTCACCTTAAATATGTAAAACGAATACGAAAACATGTAGATAAACCTACTCAAGACCCAAATTTTTTACAGGACAATCCTCGCCCTGGTCCATCCACTCAATATTCAGGAGATTCCGAATAATGGTTACTATGCTGAAGAGATAGGCAAATCAAGAGAAATCTCCCACTATCACAGACATTTTCTTCACATTCCACTAGACAAATTATCCGACAGTATTGACGCTAGTCCGACAAGCTATTTCAAAGATCACTTCAAAAATGCACCTCTCTCGCTACTGTACTCCCAATACACCCACATACAAGAACAAACAAAAGACGATCTACACAAGATTACGCGAAAACAGAAACGCGGACTTTTTAATTTTCTAGGTACAGCCATCAAATACGTGACTGGAAATCCAGACGTCTCTGACTTAGACTTGTTAAAATCACACATAATCTCTTTAGAAAATAAACAAAACGAAATCATAAAAAAATTTAATAACCAAATATCTTATGGAAACTCTTTTAACACGAGATTCGATAAACTTTTAGAAAAACTGAATTCTGATAATTCAATTCTCATATCTGCACTCAACAAATTATCAGCTGATTTTGACAGCTATATCATTCTACACAATGAGATAATAAATCTCCAAAATATAAACGAATTTCTAATGAAACTTATAAGAACCATTACTTTATCTGAACTTAATATCTCTAATATAGAATTATTCACTTTAAAGGAAATAATAGACCTTAAAGAGAACCTTCTCAAAATTTATCCCAGAAATTCAATTCCCAATAGTAATGAACACCCTTACGAACTTATAGAGTCAACAAAAACTTTAGTTTGTGTAACTTCAAATACAATGCTCATAATAATTAAAATCCCTATACTCCATGAAACTCCTTACACTACCTATAAAATCTATCCCATTCCAAACAAAGATCATGTTATGATTCTGCCACCTGCAAGCTACTATACAAATAATAAATGGTTCAACACTTGTATAGGACAAGGCGATAACATAGTTTGTTCCAACTATGTACAATCCAAATGTAACATACCCAATGTAGATAATTGCACAAAAACATTAATCACAGAGAACTTTTTCCAAGAAACCAGCAAAGTCATATTGCTAGGAATAGTTCACCCAATGAGAATCCAGCAGATAGAAATTAATTCAACCAGCCTCTTGACGACAGATGTACCAATAATGATTGAAGGTATCCAATTTAATAAAAAGACGTCTCAAGACATTTCCATTCCAAAAATTGTTCCAATAAAATTAATACCAAACCATGAGATGAAAATTGAAAAATTAACAATCCCAGAGACACATGGCCAAATTCAACCAATAGATACCATAGAAGTACTACCCCGATTATCCATAGGACTGAGCACCACTTCTGTTATAATATTTTTAACTATTTTAGCTTTCCTAATAATCTTCCTAATTAGGAAAAGAAAACGAATTTCCAAAATCCTATTTGGAGAAAAATTGCATCCTGCCCAGATCCAGATACTAGACGAGCTGATAGCCGAAGTAACCAAAACTTCGAGGACGAAGTCCCAACCAATGGAGGGAGGAGAAATGTAGCCATAAGCTCCCTTACTATTAAGAATCAGCAGATTCCGATATCCGACGTTATAAATAGGAAGAAATCAATATTTTTATTATTATTGTAATTATTATGTTTCAATAGTCAAGTTTAAATAATTAAATGTAGTAGTTTGTAGAATTTCTCAAAAATTGTAACTTATTTTCGAAATAAAGATTTTTTTTGGGAATATCGACGTTGAAGAAACATTTCTATATATATATATATATATATATATATATATATATATATATATATATATATATATATATATATATATATATATATATCTAGATCTAGCGGTTAATGTGGGCCCCGTGCTAAAACGGTATTATACTAACTCCAGGAGAATATACACCGTGTATATTATTATCAACGTAGCGCTTTATGTAGACTCCGACCAACACGTAGGATTAAATGGACTCCGCAATAGGTTAAAACACTTTTGGGATCCGTATATATTTTTTCGCGTACACAACTAAACTCCTCCGATGTGGCCAATAATTTGATTAGTCGTAGATTTTTAAATTTTACAGCATTTACGTTTTGGAACTTGAAATTTATTTAAATATCAATCAATTTAGTCATCCAGAAATTTCACAAATACTTGGTTAATGTAGTTAAATATTTTATGGGGGTAATTTATATTACTTGCTTTAATTATTTTTAAACTTAAGTTAGTGTCTGTTATAAGTTTGGAAAAGGCAAGTGTCCATTTTTGTTTATTAGTTTTTTTTTAAATGCATTGACACTGAAAAAGTTATTATATAAATGTACGTTCCGATGTTTCGATTGCTACAGTTTATGATGTACAATATTTGTTTAATAAAGTAGTAAAATTTAAATTATACTAATTTATTTTTGACGTCAAGGCTGAAATCACGGCAGGATCGTTGTATTTCTTTAGGAGACGGTCTCGGAATGTGTCGTACGGCAGGTCCTTGTGTGAAAACTTCTGGGCCCATTTCTTCGCGTCGCCGTAAAGTGAGTTATCGATGAGATAGTCTATCCAGTTGTCCTCGTCTACGTCGTATTTGGTTAAGAACTTTTAAGCTTTTGTCAAAAAGTTAAGAGGGTTTTCAGTGTCCCGGCCTGAGAATTGAGGGGGCTTCATATATGTAATCCTGGGCTTCGGTGGCTCAGGTTGAGGTATCTGGGGTGTAGTGCCTTGAGTAGTGGATAGGGCCGTCATCGCTTGCATTAGGGCAGAGATGAAGTCAGCTGTGGAAGTGGAAAGTTTCGAACTTGGATTTGAGGTTCGAATCTGTTTGTAAATGCCCCTTTGTCCGCTTCTTGTCGTTCGACGATAATAGGTTTAATAAAATTGAAGTTGTGGAGTAAAAGTGTTGATTTATTGACAGCTACTGGTAATTACACAATATGATGTTCGTTAGGTAACTACTTATGATTGACTGTATGTAGACTGCGCTCACATGAGCTCAAATCCCCAATTTATAATCTCACAAATATTTCATACCTAAGCAAAAAGGTTATTGCTTCCTATCATACCATACTAACATTGCTTACACTACAATTTAATCTACGCCTTAATTGCGACACTTAGGAAGTTCAATTAGAAAATATATTATTCGGCAATATATTTAGTTGTAGGTAAATGAACTAATTATTAAAATATTACTCGATATCAATTTCACAATGTCACTTATACACGGTGAAACTATAATAGATTAAGAAGTTAAGAATAATGTGAGATTACAAATTAAGGGGTTAATTTGTGATTGAACATATTGGCCACTATATAAAAAACGAACAGACGACTAATAGAAATATTTAAAACATAAAATATAAACATAAAATATAAAATATAAAATAATAATATAACAATATTCATAACACTAATTCACTCGGTTTTTGAATTATTATCTCACCCAAGCAGTGCTACCTATAATTTGATTATTTAGAATCTATGTTTCAGCCAAACTATCTAATTCAAATCTAAGCTCATTAAGTGAAACTGATCTAGGAGGGGCTTTCTTTAAAGTACTATTTAAATTTAGTTGTGATAAAGTATGTCTTTGAGGCGCTGAATGAGGTTGGATGCAAGAACCTTGATGCCTTTGTTTTCTGGCTCTCTTGGAGTTTCGAATATATCCGACCACCTTCCTTTATTTTCATGTCACTTAAAATTAGTGTAAGTTATTGTAATCTACTGCAAGTAGATTCCTTGGGACAAACAACGAGCGCACAATGCTACCTCTTCTTTTTCTAGGTTTGTGTCTCTTTGAAATTTCTTCTCTAATTGCAGCAGTCTCGCATAAGCTTGCTGTTCTAATAGCTAGAGTCCCCCTAATAGGCTTCTATTAGAATTGAAGGGTATTTTAACTTCAAATCTTCCTTCGTTATCAGTAGATAGGCTACCTATTTCCTGGCTCATCCCCTAAATTGCAACCCCTAAAATCGCAACCCCCGGTTGCAAATGCCAAACGGCTTAACGTAGGATGACGTACGAGGGCTCGTTGGAAAGGGGATGAAAAATGGGGTTGAATGCAGTATGTGCCGTGCGCATCGGAGCATGCCAAAAGGTCATTACGTCATATCTTTGTTTCTATTGGTCCGTTCGTGACGTACGAGGGCTCGTTGGAACGGGGAGGAGACGGGAAATACTTTGACACAAAAAACAAAGATGGCAGCATTGCCAAATGGGCGCTAGAACGTATCTTCGTTGCTATTGGCATGATTTTGACGTATGAGGTGTCAAATGAAAGCGTTGGTGACACATACACACACAGAAGCCATGTCAACGATCACTATGAACATTCTTCTTCTTCTTCTTCTTTTCCGGACAGTGCCTAATAGAACGTGACATCCGACGTAGAACGTGACATTCGACGCAGGACGTAAAATGCCGCGTGAAACGACGTGACATTCGACGCAGGACGTGACATTCGACGTAGAACGTGAAATGCCACGTGACATTCGACGCACGACGTGACATTCGACGCAGAACGTGAAATGTCACGTGACATTCGACGTAGAACGTGACAGTTATGTGACATTCAACGCAGGACGTGACATTCGACGCAGAACGTGAAATGTCGCGTGAAACGACGTGACATTCGACACAGGACGTGACATTCGACGTAGAACGTGAAATGTCACGTGACATTCGACGCAGGACGTGACATCCAACGTAGAACATGAAATGTCATGCGAAATGACGTGACATTCGACGCAGGACGTGACATTCGACGCAGGACGTGACATCCGACGTAGAACGTGACAGTTATGTGTCAACGCAAGACGTCGCTTGACATACATAGAATAATGGAATTTAAATAAAACAACCATTAAGAAGGAACACATTAATCTTTATTCGGATATAGTTACAATTTTGTTTAACAAAGTTTTTAATTGTTTTAATAGACCGTCTTCAGGGAAGGGTATTCCAAAAAGTTCCCAGCTAAACGTTCCTGCTGCTACAACTCTACTTGTGTATTCGCTATACTTATAATAGGTATTGTTCTGGAAAAAGTAAATAAACCCATCCGTGTAGCGGAATGCTGATGTTATTTTATCTGGTAGTCTTGCGAAGAGATAATTTATTGGTCCACGGTTTAAGACATCTCCAGCTTCGTTAAATTCAGTATAAGAATTATCATTGTATAATAAATACGTCTGACCGCTGTTTGTTTAAAACAAGGCCTTTATGTTGGTTCTCGCAGGTATAGAAGGAAACATAAAACTTTTTTGAAGTTTTAAATTGGGAAAAGATGAAGCGTAATACTAATTATTGCTTATAGTTACTAAGTGTCCCTCGGACTTCTGAAAAACATGTGAAACCTGCGTAGACCTTAACTCTTTGGGGAGATAATCGATAATTAATTTAGTAATGCGTAGGAGAAATAAACATATCTTTCATTAAAATATCTTTTATTATTGAGATACATATAGATACAAGTTATATACAACACTGAAACTTTTATATTAAAAAAAAAGACATAGACATGTACAAGTATTGTTTATTTACATTACATTAGTACCAAAAGCACTCTTTATAATCTTCCTCCATCTTTAGTAAGCGATTAGGATATGCCAGCCAAAATTGTCCCTTTTTCACAAAACCTAGTAGTTCAAGTAGCGTTTTACTCAGGTAACCTCTATTCAAATATCGGATAAGGGTATTTCGTCGATCAGTATTTTTAATTATGTGATGTAATTTAATTTGAACGTCGTCTGTTAATGCCTCAATTTGCATTTTTATGTGTAAAAGTCGTTCTGCTCTAAGTATTCGTTCTGCTTCCAATCTCCTTTGATCTTCATTTCGCAGGTTTGTCAATTGTTCTTTACATGTTTCACATAATATGCACCTAGTCCTAGTATCGATCCAATCGTTCATTTCGAATATTTCTATACAACCGCAAGGTTTTATAGTTTCACTTATTGTCTCATAAGGCATTGTGTCTTCAAACCAGAGGAATAAATGTAAGAGACTTCTGAAGAGGTATCCAAAACGTTTAAGAAAAGAACTAGCATACTCCAGAGTGCTATTCTCTGCACACACAGATACAGAGAGCAACAATAAGGCATGTAAACAGACCAGCACCTTGATTTATACTAATTTCCAAAAAATTGTTAATACAGTTATTTATACAAAAATCCAAACACACACATCTTCTGACTGAAGAAGTTTTTGTGTAATATTAACCGTATTTTTATAAAGCATATATTATATGGATAAAACTAGTATTAATCAAAGAATTGAAATTATATACAGAAGGCAGTTCGGGCAATATTATGTTTTGTAGGTTTGTCTTGTGGTTCAGATCTCTGGTAAGAAATAGTTACATAGACTTACTCATAAATATGTTTGCAAGTTAAATGGTCTCGTCCAACAGTACTTGATCCTAACCTTAAATATGATTGGCTATATGTATATGGTTTTTCCGATGACTAAACGATCTTTCTAACTATCCTTAAAGGTGTATTTTTCGCTACTTATTATTTAACATTTTAAGTCGTAAATATATTGCAGTTTCGCTAAAAAACTTTTTATTATTTACAATTCTAACATAATATTTCTTAAAAACATATCTTTTACACTTTTAATTATATACAGATACAAGTTTAGATATTAGAGTTTTTAATTGTTGTAAGATATGTTCGTTTGGACAAGGCACTCCAAATAGATTCCAACTAAATGATCCTGCTGCAATAACTTTTCTCCAAAAATTGTTAATACAGTTATTTATACAAAAATCCACGGCACTAAGCTTGAAACGTCTAAAAAACTCAACGTACGACAACGAGCAAGGTATCGATGGAAAGTGGAGGTGAGAACGAATATGTTAAGATAAAAATCAAACGTAAAGACATTGCCAAAGGACACTCAGTTTGTAACGCCCAAACAACTCAACGTACGACAACGTGCAAGGTATTGATGGAAAGGGGAGGTGGTAATGATTATGTTAAGATAAAAAAAAACGAAAAGAAAATGCCAAAACTGCATTAAGCTTGAAACGTCCAAACGGCTCAACGTGCAAGGTATTGATGGATAAGGGAGGTTGTAACGAATATGTTAAGATAAAAATAAAGCGCAAAGACATTGCCAAAAGGACACTAAGCTTGAAACGTCTAAACAACTTAACGTACGACAACGTGCAAGGTATCGATGGAAAGTGGCGGTGAGAACGAATATGTTAAGATACAAATCAAACGTAAAGACATTGCCAAAGGACACTAAGTTTGTAACGTCCAAACAACTCAACGTACGACAACGTGCAAGGTATCGATGGAAAGAGGAGGTGGTAATGATTATGTTAAGATAAAAATTAAACCAAAAGACATTGCTAAAAGGACACTAAGCCTGAAACGTCCAAACAACTTAACATACGACAACGTGCAAGGTATCGATGGAAAGGGGAGGTGGTAATGATTATGTTAAGATAAAAATTAAACGAAAAGACATTGCTAAAAGGATACTAAGCTTAAAACGTCTAAACAACTCAACGTAAGACAACGTGCAAGATATCGATGGAAATGGTAGGTGGTAATGAATGTGTTAAAATAAAAAAAAGGCAAAGACAATGCCAAAACTGCATTAAGCTTAAAACGTTCAAACGGTTCAACGTGCAAGGTATTGATGGATAAGGGAGGTTGTAACGAATATGTTAAGATAAACATTAAGCGTAAAGACATTGCCCAAAGGACACTAAGCTTGAAACGTCTAAACAACTTAACGTACGACAACGTGTAAGGTATCGATGGAAAGGGAAGGTGAGAACGAATATGTTAAGATAAAAAGCAAACGCAAAGACAACGGATCTAAGCTTGAAACGTCTAAACAACTCAACGTACGACAATGTGCAAGGTATCGATGAAAAGGGTAGGTGTTATTAAATATGTTAAGATAAAAAGCAAACGCAAAAACAATGCCAAAACGGCAATAAGCTTGAAACGTCTAAACAACTCAACGTACGACAACGTGGAAGGTATCGATGGAAAGGGGAGGTGGTAATGAATATGTTAAGGTAAAAAATCAAACGTAAAGACATTGTCAAAAAGACACTAAGTTTAAAACATCTAAACAACTTAACGTACGACAACATGCAAAGTATCTATGGAAAGGGGAGGTGGTAATGAATACGTTAACAAAAAAAAAACAAAGATGACGGTATTGTCAAAAGGACACTAAGCTTGTAAGTCTAAACGGCTAAACGTACAATAGCGTGCAAGGGGTAGAAATGCAAATATCGATAGAAAGGGGGTGGTCACGAACATGCAAAAATAAAACACAAATGCATAAACATTCGAAAAACGACATTACAGCAAATCTCTGTTGTTATTAGTCAGATTACTACGTGTAACACGTTAACTGAAAGAGGAGCGATATTTAATACGTAAACACAAAAAACAAAAGACAAAGACATTGTCAAAACGGCACTATATCGGATCTTTGTTGCTACTAATCGGATATAGAAAATAATAATCAAAGCAGTCTACATGCAAACATTAAAAAATATCGAAAATCATGAGAGGCAACACGTAATAAAAATACTTTAAAAAACATCAAAAATCATGAAAGGCAACACGCAAAAAGTAATAAACACATACAGCCAAGAAAATAATATTCACAAGCAGTACACATCAAAGAAAATACTGTCACTGTTAAATACTGTCAAAATAAATACCTGCAAAGAAAAATGAACAAAGTATAACGTGAACAATGGTAAAATATAATAAACTATGTAAACTACACTAAAAAAAAACATCCTACAAAGAAAGAAGAAGCAAAAAAAAAATAACATAAAACATAACAGAAGAGGTACTAGTGTGTACAACAATTCAAAAAAAGTAATAAACACGTACTGAGGGCTAGCAAATAATGTTCAAATAAAATCGACATACAATGAAGTAATAAAACACTTATCGATGGATAGGAACTAATGATCAAAGCAGTCGACATACAATAAAAATACATTTGAAAAATATCAAACTTATAAGAGGCGACACGCAAAAAGTAATAAGCACCAATCGACTAATAGGAAATAATGATCAAAGCATGACACGCAATGAAAATACATTAAAAAATATCAAAATTATAAGAGGAAACATACAAAACAGTAATAAACACCTACCCGTCGGAAAGGTAATAAAATACAGTTAATACAATAAAACATATTGAATTATGCTAAAAACGAGACATGAGACAGACAATTAGCGACAAATAGCAAAGAACATCAAAAAACGTTTACAAATACCTGAGTACATATCCGATAGATGTAATCTTTGGAAAAACGAGACAAAAAGACGGAACTTCTGTGAAATATGTTAAAATACACTCAAACTATATAAACTACAGTTAAAAAATAATTACCTACAAAGAAATAAACGAAAAAAATATATATAACGAACAAACATATCTTAAAACAGAAGAGGTGCTAATATGTAAAACAAGAGGGGTTACAACCTCACGGCAAAATACCGTCTAATAAAAAAAGCAAAGGGCAAGCCGCCTAAACACAATAACAATAAAATAAATTATTAAAAATAATTATTTCTAGCAGCCGTAAAAAGAAATAATGCATAAAGTCAACGAAATACCGTGAAAAATACATGAAAAACATTAAAAACATACACACAAAATGTAAAAAAATAGAAAAAAGCAATCTAGCATTTAACATGTAATTGTAGCAATAAAAACATCAAAAAGGACAAGAGGTGTTATACATAAACAAAAATTACTTGTCACCATCCGACGGCAAAAGAAATTAGTGCATAAGTCGTCGAAATACAGTGAAAACACAGAAATATCTACCAAAATACTGCTAAGGGTAAAGATAAAAACAGTGTCAAAATACTAGAGTAGAACTAGACGTTCTTTGGAAAAAATGAGACAACCGAACGAAAATCTGTGAACTATGCTCAAATACAATAAACTTATGTAAACTGCTGTCGCATATAAAGAACTGCAAAGAAATAAACAAATATATAGGGGTGATATAAAAAACTACATGTAAATTATTGTCAAAAATAAACACCTGCAAGGAAAAGAAGCAAAATCTAAAGGGAAAAAAAAAAAAATGCTGAAATATAATAAAAATATTTAAAATACAGTCACAAAACACTATTTGCGAAAACACTCACACTACGGCTGCAGAAGCTTGGATATTGTCTATGTACAGAACACATCGACCCCAGTGTGCTCAGAAAATAACACAGAAACAGTAGACACACTAACAGTGGATGTATGTTGCAGATGCTACAGACTCTGTCACTGTAGTGTCACACGCCGTTTGTACCGTTAAATATCACAGAATACTAGCGGTGTGTAACAATATAGTTTCTGAAGGATGCGACGTTTAATTTTGATGACTGAACACTTACATACTGATTTGAAAACTGCACAACCAAGTGCTTCCAGCCCATGCATTGATAACAAAAAACCGATAACTTGAAAAAATACATAAACATGTTTACTATTTTGGCGAATTTTCTAGGCTGGGATTATGAACAAATAATGGATCACACAATATTCTTTTAATCTAAATCAAAAATAGTCTCAATACAAGCAAAAATAAGAGTGTATAAAATAATAATTCGTCCCACAATAACGTATGGAAGCGAGACATGGACTCTGAACCAGCGGGAAACGACAAAATTACTGGTACTGGAAAGAAAGATACTGCGGACTATCTATGGGCCTTGCAGAGAAGAGACAACAGGAGAATGGAGAAGAAGACACAATGATGAATTCCAGACAGTTTGTGGAGATGAAAATATAGTACGCTACATTAAAGTAAACCGAATAAGATGAGCGGGCTATGTACTAAGATCGAGTGACGAAAGACTCCTGAACGCCACATTCTGGGAAAGGCCCGATGGCAGAAGGTCAGTTGGTCGCCCAAGAAAGAGATGGAGTAGCCAGTGATCTACGCAAAATGGGAATACAGCAATGGGAAATAGCTACTCAAAACCGACAACAATGGAGGGAAATAGTAAACGCGGCCAAGACTCACATAGAGTTGTAGAGCCAAATGATGATGATGATTATGACAATATTCTTTCAGGAATTGCGGTTTTCGATCTAACCACGAGACTGTAAGAAAACGATAACTAGTAATGTACTACACAAAAACAATTAAATTTATCATCTATAGTTTTAAATGAAATTAGGAAATAACAATTACCTAAATATGCCAAATAGCCAATAAGGCCTGTCGTTCGATAGATCCAATAATATGTTATTTTATTGTCAAAAAAAAAATCAACCGAATCGACTGCTTTGACAAAACACAAAAAATATGTGTAATAGAACCACCGAAAGACCAAAAAACCGATATTATCGATCAACAAAACCAATAGTGATCGATAGGGTCTGTGACAAGCAAACGCAAGGTCAATGCCAAAACGGCACTAAGCTTGAAACGTCCAAACGGCTCAACACCCAACAACGTGCAAGGTATCGATGGAACGGGGAGGTGGTAACGAATATGTTAAGATAAAAATAAAACGCAAAGATATTGAAAAAACGGTACTAAGCTTTTAAATTCCAAATGACTCAACGTACAACAATCTGCTACTAAATGACATCGACAAATAGAATACCATTTTACGTTAGGAGCATATACTAGAAGAGCAAAGTCACTCTCATTTAAGATTAAATGATACCATTCTCTTGGTGACTCTTCGTAATCATTTACCATCTAAATAGATGGTAAATGTATTAGGTTAGATGGTCTCTGCGTACCTCTGTCTACGTGTTACAGATGGTTCTGTGTGCCTCTGCATGTCTCTGCGTACCTCTGTCTACGTATCACAGATGGCTCTGTGTGTCTCTGCGTCGAATATCACGAATATCCAAGCTTCTGCAGCCGTAGTGTGAGTGTTTTCGCAAATAGTGTTTTGTGACTGTATTTTAAATATTTTTATTATATTTCAGCATTTTTTTTTTTTTCCCTTTAGATTTTGCTTCTTTTCCTTGCAGGTGTTTATTTTTGACAATAATTTACATGTAGTTTTTTATATCACCCCTGTATATTTGTTTATTTCTTTGCAGTTCTTTATATGCGACAGCAGTTTACATAAGTTTATTGTATTTGAGCATAGTTCACAGATTTTCGTTCGGTTGTCTCATTTTTTCCAAAGAACGTCTAGTTCTACTCTAGTATTTTGACACTGTTTTTATCTTTACCCTTAGCAGTATTTTGGTAGATATTTCTGTGTTTTCACTGTATTTCGACGACTTATGCACTAATTTCTTTTGCCGTCGGATGGTGACAAGTAATTTTTGTTTATGTATAACACCTCTTGTCCTTTTTGATGTTTTTATTGCTACAATTACATGTTAAATGCTAGATTGCTTTTTTCTATTTTTTTACATTTTGTGTGTATGTTTTTGATGTTTTTCATGTATTTTTCACGATATTTCGTTGACTTTATGCATTATTTCTTTTTACGGCTGCTAGAAATAATTATTTTTAATAATTTATTTTATTGTTATTGTGTTTAGGCGGCTTGCCCTTTGCTTTTTTTATTAGACGGTATTTTGCCGTGAGGTTGTAACCCCTCTTGTTTTACATATTAGCACCTCTTCTGTTTTAAGATATGTTTGTTCGTTATATATATTTTTTTCGTTTATTTCTTTGTAGGTAATTATTTTTTAACTGTAGTTTATATAGTTTGAGTGTATTTTAACATATTTCACAGAAGTTCCGTCTTTTTGTCTCGTTTTTCCAAAGATTACATCTATCGGATATGTACTCAGGTATTTGTAAACGTTTTTTGATGTTCTTTGCTATTTGTCGCTAATTGTCTGTCTCATGTCTCGTTTTTAGCATAATTCAATATGTTTTATTGTATTAACTGTATTTTATTACCTTTCCGACGGGTAGGTGTTTATTACTGTTTTGTATGTTTCCTCTTATAATTTTGATATTTTTTAATGTATTTTCATTGCGTGTCATGCTTTGATCATTATTTCCTATTAGTCGATTGGTGCTTATTACTTTTTGCGTGTCGCCTCTTATAAGTTTGATATTTTTCAAATGTATTTTTATTGTATGTCGACTGCTTTGATCATTAGTTCCTATCCATCGATAAGTGTTTTATTACTTCATTGTATGTCGATTTTATTTGAACATTATTTGCTAGCCCTCAGTACGTGTTTATTACTTTTTTTGAATTGTTGTACACACTAGTACCTCTTCTGTTATGTTTTATGTTATTTTTTTTTTGCTTCTTTCTTTGTAGGATGTTTTTTTTTTAGTGTAGTTTACATAGTTTATTATATTTTACCATTGTTCACGTTATACTTTGTTCATTTTTCTTTGCAGGTATTTATTTTGACAGTATTTAACAGTGACAGTATTTTCTTTGATGTGTACTGCTTGTGAATATTATTTTCTTGGCTGTATGTGTTTATTACTTTTTGCGTGTTGCCTTTCATGATTTTTGATGTTTTTTAAAGTATTTTTATTACGTGTTGCCTCTCATGATTTTCGATATTTTTTAATGTTTGCATGTAGACTGCTTTGATTATTATTTTCTATATCCGATTAGTAGCAACAAAGATCCGATATAGTGCCGTTTTGACAATGTCTTTGTCTTTTGTTTTTTGTGTTTACGTATTAAATATCGCTCCTCTTTCAGTTAACGTGTTACACGTAGTAATCTGACTAATAACAACAGAGATTTGCTGTAATGTCGTTTTTCGAATGTTTATGCATTTGTGTTTTATTTTTGCATGTTCGTGACCACCCCCTTTCTATCGATATTTGCATTTCTACCCCTTGCACGCTATTGTACGTTTAGCCGTTTAGACTTACAAGCTTAGTGTCCTTTTGACAATACCGTCATCTTTGTTTTTTTTTGTTAACGTATTCATTACCACCTCCCCTTTCCATAGATACTTTGCATGTTGTCGTACGTTAAGTTGTTTAGATGTTTTAAACTTAGTGTCTTTTTGACAATGTCTTTACGTTTGATTTTTTACCTTAACATATTCATTACCACCTCCCCTTCCCATCGATACCTTCCACGTTGTCGTACGTTGAGTTTTTTAGACGTTTCAAGCTTATTGCCGTTTTGGCATTCTTTTTGCGTTTGCTTTTTATCTTAACATATTTAATAACACCTACCCTTTCCATCGATACCTTGCACATTGTCGTACGTTGAGTTGTTTAGACGTTTCAAGCTTAGTACCGTTGTCTTTGCGTTTGCTTTTTATCTTAACATATTCGTTCTCACCTTCCCTTTCCATCGATACCTTACACGTTGTCGTACGTTAAGTTGTTTAGACGTTTCAAGCTTAGTGTCCTTTGGGCAATGTCTTTACGCATAATTTTTATCTTAACATATTCGTTACAACCTCCCTTATCCATCAATACCTTGCACGTTGAACCGTTTGAACGTTTCAAGCTTAATGCAGTTTTGGCATTGTCTTTGCCTTTTTTTTATTTTAACACATTCATTACCACCTACCATTTCCATCGATATCTTGCACTTTGTCTTACGTTGAGTTGTTTAGACGTTTTAAGCTTAGTATCCTTTTAGCAATGTCTTTTCGTTTAATTTTTATCTTAACATAATCATTACCACCTCCCCTTTCCATCGATACCTTGCACGTTGTCGTATGTTGAGTTTTTTGGACGTTTCAGGCTTAGTGTTCTTTTAGCAATGTCTTTTGGTTTGATTTTTATCTTAACATAATCATTACCACCTCCTCTTTCCATCGATACCTTGCACGTTGTCGTACGTTGAGTTGTTTGGACGTTACAAACTTAGTGTCCTTTGGCAATGTCTTCACGTTTGATTTGTATCTTAACATATTCGTTCTCACCGCCACTTTCCATCGATACCTTGCACGTTGTCGTACGTTAAGTTGTTTAGACGTTTCAAGCTTAGTGTCCTTTTGGCAATGTCTTTGCGCTTTATTTTTATCTTAACATATTCGTTACAACCTCCCTTATCCATCAATACCTTGCACGTTGAGCCGTTTGGACGTTTCAAGCTTAATGCAGTTTTGGCATTTTCTTTTCGTTTTTTTTTATCTTAACATAATTATTACCACCTCCCCTTTCCATCAATACCTTGCACGTTGTCGTACGTTGAGTTGTTTGGGCGTTACAAACTGAGTGCCCTTTGGCAATGTCTTTACGTTTGATTTTTATCTTAACATATTCGTTCTCACCTCCACTTTCCATCGATACCTTGCTCGTTGTCGTACGTTGAGTTTTTTAGACGTTTCAAGCTTAGTGCCGTGGATTTTTGTATAAATAACTGTATTAACAATTTTTGGAGAAAAGTTATTGCAGCAGGATCATTTAGTTGGAATCTATTTGGAGTGCCTTGTCCAAACGAACATATCTTACAACAATTAAAAACTCTAATATCTAAACTTGTATCTGTATATAATTAAAAGTGTAAAAGATATGTTTTTAAGAAATATTATGTTAGAATTGTAAATAGTAAAAAGTTTTTTAACGAAACTGCAATATATTTACGACTTAAAATGTTAAATAATAAGTAGCGAAAAATACACCTTTAAGGATAGTTAGAAAGATCGTTTAGTCATCGGAAAAACCATATACATATAGCCAATCATATTTAAGGTTAGGATCAAGTACTGTTGGACGAGACCATTTAACTTGCAAACATATTTATGAGTAAGTCTATGTAACTATTTCTTACCAGAGATCCGAAGCACAAGACAAACCTACAAAACATAATATTGTGATAATATGTGAATAATATTTGGAGACACAATGCCTTATGAGACAATAAGTGAAACTATAAAACCTTGCGGTTGTATAGAAATATTCGAAATGAACGATTGGATCGATACTAGGACTAGGTGCATATTATGTGAAACATGTAAAGAACAATTGACAAACCTGCGAAATGAAGATCAAAGGAGATTGGAAGCAGAACGAATACTTAGAGCAGAACGACTTTTACACATAAAAACGCAAATTGAGGCATTAACAGACGACGTTCAAATTAAATTACATCACATAATTAAAAATACTGATCGACGAAATACCCTTATCCGATATTTGAATAGAGGTTACCTGAGTAAAACGCTACTTGAACTACTAGGTTTTGTGAAAAAGGGACGATTTTGGCTGGCATATCCTAATCGCTTACTAAAGATGGAGGAAGATTATAAAGAGTGCTTTTGGTACTAATGTAATGTAAATAAACAATACTTGTACATGTCTATGTCTTTTATTTTTAATATAAAAGTTTCAGTGTTGTATATAACTTGTATCTATATGTATCTCAATAATAAAAGATATTTTAATGAAAGATATGTTTATTTCTCCTACGCATTACTAAATTAATTATCGATTATCTCCCCAAAGAGTTGAGGTCTACGCAGGTTTCACATGTTTTTCAGAAGTCCGAGGGACACTTAGTAACTATAAGCAATAATTAGTATTACGCTGCATCTTTTCCCAATTTAAAACTTCAAAAAAGTTTTATGTTTCCTTCTATACCTGCAAGAACCAACATAAATGCCTTGTTTCAAACAAACAGCGGTCAGACGTATTTATTATACAATGATAATTCTTATACTGAATTTAACGAAGCTGGAGATGTCTTAAACCGTGGACCAATAAATTATCTCTTCGCAGGACTACCAGATAAAATAACATCAGCATTCCGCTACACTGATATGTTTATTTACTTTTTCCAGAACAATACCTATTATAAGTATAGCGAATACACACGTAGAGTTGTAGCAGCAGGAACGTTTAGCTGGGAACTTTTTGAAATACCCTTCCCTGAAGACGGTCTATTAAAACAATTAAAAACTTTGTTAAATAAAATTGTAACTATATCCGAATAAAGATTAATGTGTTCCTTCTTAATGGTTGTTTTATTTAAATTCCATTACTCTATGTATGTCAAGCGACGTCTTGCGTTGACACATAACTGTCACGTTCTACGTCGGATGTCATGTCCTGCGTCGAATGTCACGTCCTGCGTCGAATGTCACGTCATTTCGCATGACATTTCATGTTCTACGTTGGATGTCACGTCCTGCGTCGAATGTCACGTGACATTTCACGTTCTACGTCAAATGTCACGTCCTGCGTCGAATGTCACGTCGTTTCACGCGACATTTCACGTTCTGCGTCGAATGTCACGTCCTGCGTTGAATGTCACATAACTGTCACGTTCTACGTCGAATGTCACGTGACATTTCACGTTCTGCGTCGAATGTCACGTCCTGCGTCGAATGTCACGTGACATTTCACGTTCTACGTCGAATGTCACGTCCTGCGTCGAATGTCACGTCGTTTCACGCGACATTTCACGTCCTGCGTCGAATGTCACGTTCTACGTCGGATGTCACGTTCTATTAGGCACTGTCCGGAAAAGAAGAAGAAGAAGAAAAATGTTCATACTGATCGTTGACATGGCTTCTGTGTGTGTATGTGTCACCAACGCTTTCATTTGACACCTCATACTTTAAAATCATGCCAATAGCAACGAAGATACGTTCTAGCGCCCATTTGGCAATGCTGCCATCTTTGTTTTTTGTGTCAAAGTATTCCTCGTCTCCTCCCCGTTCCAACGAGCCCTCGTACGTCACGAACGGACCAATAGAAACAAAGATATGACGTAATGACCTTTTGGCATGCTCCGATGCGCACGGCACATACTGCGTTCAACCCCATTTTTTATCCCCTTTCCAACGAGCCCTTGTACGTCATGATCGGACCAATAGCAACGAAGATACGTTTTAGCGCCCATTTGGCAATATTGCCATCTTTGTTTTTTGTGTCAAAGTATTCTTCGTCTCCTCCCCGTTCCAACGAGCCCTCGTACGCCCCCTTGTACGTCATGATCGGACCAATAGCAACGAAGATACGTTCTAGCGCCCATTTGGCAATATTGCCATCTTTGTTTTTTATGTCAAAGTATTCTTCGTCTCCTCCCCGTTCCAACGAGCCCTCATACGTCACGATCGGACCAATAGAAACAAAGATATGACGTAATGACCTTTTGGCATGCTCCGATGCGCACGGCACATACTGCATTTAACCCCATTTTTCATCCCCTTTCCAACGAGCCTTTGTACGTCATGATCGGACCAATAGCAACGAAGATACGTTTTAGCGCCCATTTGGCAATATTGCCGTCTTTGTTTTTTGTGTCAAAGTATTCTTCGTCTCCTCCCCGTTCCAACGAGCCCTCGTACGCCCCGATCGGACCAATAGAAACAAAGATATGACGTAATGACCTTTTGGCATGCTCCGATGCGCACGGCACATACTGCATTCAACCCCATTTTTCATCCCCTTTCCAACGAGCCCTCGTACGTCATCCTACGTTAAGCCGTTTGGCATTTGCAACCGGGGGTTGCGATTTTAGGGGTTGTAATTTAGGGGATGAGCCAGGAAATAGGTAGCCTATCTACTGTTATCCCTTTTTACGGTTCTTCTATAATATCCTTTATACTCTTTTTCTTCTACTGAAAGAGTATTACTTTGATCTACTTCTTCTAACTTCCAGTATTTTTTTATTTCTTCATTAATCTGTCGTCTAGATACCATCCTGAGTACTTGTATATTAGGAATATTCTCTTGCTGTGCTATCCCTGACATTATCCAACCCAATTTTGTATTTTGGGCGAGCAAACCATTCTTTGTTCGATCTACTCCGTCCAGTAATATCAAACTATATTCTTTGGCTCCTAATAGAATATCTATTGAACCTGTTTCATTAAAATTTGGATCCGCCAGGACTAAGTTCCTAGGGTTCCTTTCTTTCATCTGTATCTCCTTCTCCGGTAGATTTCTTGTTATTTCTCCTAGTACAATTGCTTCGGTCTTCATTTCAAATTCGTTTTTGAAATGCGCCTCTAAGTTTAATGTTACTTCATTGCCAATTCCAGATATCTGAGCGTGGACAGCCTTTCTTTTTATTCCGAGACTTGTAGCGGCCTGCTCCGTAATGAATGATGACTGCGAGCATTGGTCAATCAATGCTCTCATCAATTGTGAGCTTCCTTTTGAGTCTCTTACTCGTACTAATGCCGTTGCAAGTAGCACTTCTTCATTCTGATGACTTAAACAGCTCACGGTATTCTCTTGTCTCCTTGACGATCCGTCGTAAGTGTTGTTACCTCTGGTCCCACTAGAATTGGGTCTATTTTGTGGCCTTCTGTTTTCAGAAGTTCTTCTGTTGTCATACTGACCTGACCCACTAGAATTTGGTCTATTTTGTGGCCTTCTGTTTTCAGAATTCCATCTGTTATCATACTGACCTGACCCACTAGAATTTGGTCTATTTTGTGGCCTTCTGTTTTCAGAATTCCTTCTGTTATCATACTGACCTTCTGACAAGTGTAGTAATGAATGGTGCTGTCCACCACATTCTGCACATCTATGATGGGAATAACATGGTACTTCCCTTTTGTGTAGTAAGCATCTACCGCACCATTGCTTTTCCTTTACGATTTTGTTCTTTCACGTACTTGTTGACGTAGAAACGTTGTACATTTCAACAGTTTATGTTCTTCATAACACACCACACAGGTTATCTTCTTCTTAACCTGTTGTCTATGATCTGTTCCTTTCCTTTCTGTTTCCAACATCTCCAATGTCTGGAATCTTCTTTGTAGGAATTCCTGTGTTGACTTATATGTCGAAATGTCCTTACTGTCTTGAATTGACGTTTCATATAATCTTCTGGTTTCTGTGTCCCACTTTAACATACTTATCCTTGCTATAAGAGGGCTCCAGGACTGTCATTATACCTAGTCCACTAATGGCTTCTAAGCATTCGTGGAGAGTATCATGTAATGTTTTCAGCGCCTTTGCTGACGTTTCTTTTATCTCCGCAACCTGAAGTGTCTTGTCTGTTAATATAAATAGATTCTTCCTTGGATTATCGTACCGATCTTGCAACATTTTCCAGGCAGCACTGTAGTTTGCTTCTGTTGTATTTAAATGTTGTATTGTTCTACTTGCTTCTCCTCGGAGGCTTGTCTTCAGATACTGCATTTTTTCCACATTTGATAGTTGGTTATTCTCATGTATCAAACGTTTAAAAATATCATAGAATGTTACCCAGGATTCATACCTTCCCTCAAAATAGGGTAACTTCACTTGGGGTAATATTATTTTGTCTTTCTTGCATCCTTCCGCCTCTAATCTCTTATTTTCTTTTATGATCGACCGCACCCTTCTTCTCATTGCATAAAATCTTTCTATTTCACCTTCTTCTAGTGTATCCTGTTCATTGTCCACAGTTATTTCCATTATTAAAGCATCTATTTTTTGTACCTCTTCTTTTAAATCTTCTTGTATATCTTCATCGGTTTCGTCGTCTTCCAATAAATGATGAAGTTTTCCCATCCTAATTTCTACTTCTCTAATTTTTGTCGAAGACTTGTACAAATTTTTAATAAAATCCTCTAAAGTCTTTTTCGTTTCTTCATATCTTTTTTGTACTTGTTCGTAAAAGTTAGATGTAAAATATTTATCAACTCTCGAACCCTTCTCTTCAATTTCTGTGTTTTTATCTTCAAAGTCGTTCCACAATTCATCAAGTGTCTGTCTTTTGATGTTTAAGTATTCTCTCGTTCGTTTTTCTTTCCAAAGTTTTCGTAAATTATTTAAAAGCTTTGTAATCTCTTGACCTAGTTTTTCTTAATCTAAATATATCCGCTCCATTTTAAACGTATATAAGGCTGACCTAAATTCAACTTTTAAAGTCTCAGCAAGATTTACCTTAGACAACAACGCAATGAACTTCTTAACCTTGCTGACACGGCTTATTGTACAAATTAAAGAATGTAATATTATCACTTGTAACCAGAGAGAAAAATTCTTTATATAAAAAAAATGCAAATACTACAAAATACTATATATTTGGAATGAACCAACTCTGAATGTGTATAAAAAAAAATCGGTTGCGTGTAAAGTCGGTTTTACGGGCGAAAATTTTACGTGACAACGTCTTTTTCTCGGTAGAATAATATTGATTTAAACTAATAATTTACTTAACACTATCAACATTTGTCAATAGTATGACATAACCTATAAACTCAGTTTCTCAACTTTTGTGTCAATCTAACAATTAATCAATCAATCATAGTTTACGATAATGAAATATTAGTGTACAATTATTTACCTTTATTGTTGTAGTTGTTGTAAATGACGAATCTAAGCACTCCACATTTTCACTACAGACACAGCTGACGATACTTTCAACGATTTTCAACTTTAGCGATTCAACGCGCCCAATTCTCTAGTGCCGCGCGCAGCGGACCGATCATGTTTGAGTGGGAGAGAGACGCAAGGCATTCGCCGGTCCGGCGGGCCTCTCTCTCGTTCGGCGACTCACTGTAACAGACGTGAGCGGGCGTTACACTTTTTCTTAAATGACTCCGAGCCACAACCTAATTTAAGACGTTGTCACGTCAAAATAACGATTTGTCACGATATTTCCCTATATTATGAAAATCAAATGTTTTAAGAATTTTAAATTGTAAGAATCAAATTATGGAGTATAATTAAAATTAAAATAATTAAGCTATTAGATTTGAATTAGCTGTAGACAAACTATTACTTTTTTAAGTAAAAAGTATGCAGAATAAAATATTTCAATTAAGTATTATTAAATTTGAATCTAAGTTTCTTTAATAATCTTTTTAATTCATAAAAAAAATGCACTGCTCTAAATGATTATAAATATTCAAAAACTTACAGTTTTATCCCGACGTTCGCTTGCATGTCCCTTCTTCCTTCTTCGAACTGGAACTGGTGAGCTGGATCTCTGGATGCTTTTAGATTTTTCTGCCGGAAACTGGATCTCCAAACTGATGGAACAGTAGACTTAAGGACTGCTATTCAGGTTCTCTTGTAATCAAAGGCTCTCGTAAGGCTCCTACCCTTAATTTCGGTGCTTTCTGGTCTTTTTAATTTCTTTTTTCTTTTCTCCACACTTCGAATTCGATCGTCGATCTTGTACGGAACTGGAAAACAGCTATTTAGGTCGCTAAGGGTTGTCTCCTTCGAAGCTCCAAACCAATTAACGCCCCTTTAATGATGTTTTGTCGAAGGACCAATGGAAAGCTTCGAACTTGGATTTGAGGTTCGAATCTGTTTTTTAATGCCCCTTTGTCCGCTTCTTGTCGTTCGACGATAATAGGTTTAATAAAATTGAAGTTGTGGAGTAAAAGTGTTGATTTATTGGCAGCTACTGGTAATTACACAATATGATGTTCGTTAGGTACCTACTTATGATTGACTGTATGTAGACTGCGCTCACATGAGCTCAAATTCCCAATTTATAATCTCACAAATATTTCATACCTAAGCACAAAGGTTATTGCTTCCTATCATACCATACTAACTTTGCTTACACTACAATTTAATCTACGCCTTAATTGCGATACTTATTAAGCTCAATTAGAAAATATATTATTCGGCAATTTATTTAGTTGTAGGTAAATGAACTAATTATTAAAATATTACTAGATATCAATTTCACAATGTCACTTATACACGGTGAAACTATAATAGATTAAGAAGTTAAGAATAATGTGAGATTACAAATTAAGGGGTTAATTTGTGATTGAACAGGAAGGCTGGCTTGAAGACGGTCCTGGGGTCGTGGATTCGGATTTTGTGGGTTGGGCGCCATGTTGCCGAGAGGGGGCATTTGGGCCTGTAGGACCCATCACCGGCTCTGCGGACTTCTTCCTGTCCTCGGAATTAGACCGGGTGTTGACCATCTTTCCTTGTCACTGATAAAATGATTTAATACTGCTACTGGTATAAAATAACGGTTACCGTGACAAGTACGAAAAATCAAATACAGAAAAGATGTGGAAATATTGCTAAGTGTTTCTTGACTTACGGAAGAAACAACTTAGCATAAAATAGAAAATGAAAGAGACAAATGTATTAAGTATTTTCTTAACTTAAGGAAGAAAATATCTTAGATAAAATATCGGAAATAATAATGCAACAATGATTATGAAAATATTTGTAAGTGTTCTTTTGACTTACCGGAAAAGAACGGCTTAGACGCACAATTAAAATAACAAGTCAAATATTCAGAGAAATATTTCTAAGAGTTATTTGACTTACCGGAAAAAACTACTTAGACAAAGTACAAAACAAAATATAAAATAGAGAAAGCAAGATAAATATTTCTAAGTGTTCTTAACTTACGGAAGAACAACTTAGACACAAAATACAAAAGAAAATAAACAATCAAAATAATGAAATAAAATATCAAACAATCAGTACATGAACAAATATAGATCAATGTAATATTCTAACCTGAAAAGGTCTGAATATACAATAATGCTAAAATAAAATGGTATATAGGAAATCAGAAATAAAACAATAACTTAGTAGGAACAATAATAGCACCGACTAGGTCTACAGTAGAAGAGGCAATCTCAACTGACCGATGAGAGAAAATCTACCTGCTTTTATGTAAAACAAATCCTTTGTTTTACGTAGCAAAAGTGGAATTTCCCTGCATCGAGTCAATTAGAAATTTGGATTTGGCCAAACTTGGAATTCCCAAGTATTTTGACCAATATCCAACCAATAATTATTGACCAAGTATTTTAGAGTATATACTTTGGATGTGAAAATTGAAAGTAAATATATTATGTTATATAAAAGAAAAACTCAGCCATCGAGTAAAACATGACTACCAAAGACAGAAATGCTGTACATGAAATGATAGAAAAAATGTATAAAATATCTAACATAGAAACACGTAAGAGAGAAAGCGTCGACAATATTGATGGAAAATTTATAAAATATCTGACATAGGAACACGTAAGAAAGAAATGCTGTAAGTAAAATGATAGAAAATGTGTAAAATATCTGACATAGAAACGCGTAAGGCAGAAAACATGGATAATAATGATAGAAAATGTATAAAATATCTAACTTAGAAACACGTAAGACAGAAATGCTGTACATAAAATGATAGAAAATGTGTAAAATATCTGACATAGAAAACCGTAAGAAAGAAAACATGGATAACAATGATGTAAAGGTATAAAATATCTAACAGAAACACGTAAAACAGAAATGCTGTACATAAAATGATAAAAAATGTGTAAAACGTCTAACATTGAAACACTGCTGTACATAAAATGATAGAAAATATCTGACATAGGAACACGCAAGAGAGAAAGCATGGACAATAATGATGGAAAATGTATAAAATATCTGACATAGTAACACGTAAGAAAGAAATGCTGTATATAAAATGATAGAAAATGTGTAAAATATCACATAGAAACATGTAAGGCAGAAAACATGGATAATAATGATCGAAAATGTATAAAGTATCTAACATAGAAACACGTAAGACAAAAATGCTGTAAATACAATGATAGAAAATGTGTAGAATATCTGACATAGAAACACGTAAGGCAAAAAGCATGGATAATAATGATAGAAAATGTATAAAATATCTAACACAGAAACACGTAAGAGAGAAATGCTGTACATAAAATAATGGAAATGTATAAAATATCTGAAATAGAAACACGTAAGGCAGAAAGCATGTACAGTAATGATAGACGATGTATAAAACATAACTGATGTACATAAAATGATATAAAATATCTGACATAGAAACACGTAAAGCAGAAAGCATCGGCAATAATGATGGAAAATGTATAAAATATTGACATAAAAACACGTAAGACAGAAATGCTGTACATAAAATGATAGAAAATGTGTAAAATATCTAACGTAGAAAAACGTAAGACAGAAATGCTGCACATAAAATGATAGAAAATATTTAAAATATCTAACATAGAAACACAACACGTAATACAGAAATGCTGTACATAAAATGATAGAAAATGTGTAAAATATCTAACATAGAAACACCTAAGGCAGAAAGCATAGACAATAATGATGAAAAATGTATAAAATATCTGACATAGAAACACGTAAGACAGAAATGCTGTACATAAAATGATAAAAAATGTGTAAAATATCTAACGTAGAAAAACGTAAGACAGAAATGCTGCACATAAAATGATAGAAAATGTTTAAAATATCTAACATAGAAACACAACACGTAAGACAGAAATGCTGTACATAAAATAATAGAAAATGTGTAAAATATCTAACATAGAAACACGTAAGGCAGAAAGGATGGACAATAATGATGGAAAATGTATAAAATATCTGACTTAGAAACACGTAAGACAGAAATTCTGTACATAAAATGATAGAAAATGTGTAAAATATCTATCACAGAAACAAGTAAGAGAAAAAGCATGGACAATAATTTGGTAAACTGTTTGTTCGGGCTGTTAGGCCGTTGTCTTCTAATATCAGTTCTCGACGTTTCGCCAACACTAGGAGTTGGCATCCTCTGGAGATGTTACTGCTTCGCTTGTAACCTGAGACTGACGCCGCGTTGTACTACGGAGGCAATATTTATATTTCCCACTCGCCTCCCCTCCACTGGTTTCGGCTTGAGGGGGCGTGTCGTCGTTTGTAGTTGCTTTTCTTTCTTCGTATTTGGCGGGAAGGGTGTTTGTGGATTTTAATATTGGTATCCATGTCTTGTTAATTTTCAGCCCTTCTTCTATCCGATTAAAATTATTTGGGTGCTTATATATTTCCACCGCTTCCTGATACAACCGTGGGTAGTACTGTGAAGTTACCATACATGTAGAATGGTATATGTGGGAACCACGAAACGACATACAAACACAAGGATAAATGAACATAAAAGCCATTGTCGTTTAGGACATATTCACAAATCTGCCGTTGCCGAGCACGCTTTGGGAAGCGGAGAACATCGAATACTATTTGAAGAAACGCAGATGCTGGACAAAACTCAGAAACACTTTACTCAGGTCGCCAGAAACACGTGCAACAATTTTTTTCAAGAATCAGCTTGTTAGTCATAGAATGATACCACGGACGTAATATGACGTGCAATATTGCGTATAATTATATATGCAAGGTTAATCGGCGACATTCCTTTTTAACATTTTCTCACACTTCGGCGTTTTCACAGTCGAGAATATCCGTTGCACGTGTAACAAGAATGAGCATGCAATGAGTTACGTCATATCAGCCCGCCTATTTAATAGACGAATACATTTTGTACTTCCATTTTGCAATTAACCTTTGTGATAGCGTGTTTGTTTTGTTGTTTGTGATACAAGAAAAAATTAAAAGTAAGTACCATATTTTTAGAGGGCTTGTATTTTGATTTTATGCACTATCTATAAGCCATCATTTTTTCTAAGTTTATCCTATTGTTTATTAATTTCTGCATTATTTAAAACACCCAATACTATTTGGAAATAAAGTTTAATTTGCTTGTATTACGTTTAAAATTCTCACTCTTTTGCTGAATAATATTTTTGTACACACCATATTTTGTTAAAAATATTGTTGTAAAGTGTTCCCGCAGGTATCCTATTAGAACATTTTCTTCGTATTTACAATAGGTCATTTCAACAACTGAGTTATAAACAAAAAAAAAACAAATACTTTTAACATTATTTTATTTATTTCCTAGCATTTGTATTACAGCAATAAACATCTTTTTTTTTTCGTATTTGAACTCTGGAGTAACTTTACAATATGCCAACGTTGATTTGCTTTTACACATAAACATTGCTTTTTTCATTGTAACACCATTCGAGTAGACCTTTGCCTGTTGGTAATATTCAGTGTTAGCGATGTTTGTGATGGGGATAATAAAGACTTTTTGTTGTTTACATCTATGCTCAATGTTGTCAATTGATTAATATGTTAGACTCTGCCGGTTTCGATATATAATTATTCTCTATTCAGCAAATTTTACATGTAAATCGTTCATAATTATTCATGCTTTCTGCATTACGTCATCACGTATATGCCAGATATTTTAGACATTTTCTATTATTTTATGTACAGCATTTCTGACTAACGTGTTTCTATGTCAGATATTTTATACATTTTCCATCATTATTGTCCATGCTTTTTGCCTTACGTGTTTCCATGTTAGATATTTTACACATTTTCTATCATTTTATGTACAGCATTTTTGTTTTACGTGTTTCTATGTTAGATACATTTTCTACAGATACAGATATTTTATACATTTTCTATCATTATTATTCATGTTTTCTGCCTTACGTATTTCTGTCAGTTTTTTTTTTCATTTTATGTACACTAGTGTTTCTACGTTTGATATTTTATACACTTTTTACCATTATTGTCCATGCTTTATGCCTTACGTGCTTCTATGTCAGATATTTTACACATTTTCTATCACTTTATGTACAGCATTTCTATCTTACGTGTTTCTATGTTAGACATTTTATACATTTTTTTTCATTATTATCCATGCTTTCTGCCTTTCGTGATTCTATGTCATATTTTACACACTCTCTATCATTCTTTCGAGTACTTGTCAATTTTTATTCAATATTTTATACATTTTACATCATTATTGTCAATGCTTACTCTCTTACGTGTTTTTATGTCAGATATTTCATACATTTTTCTATCATTTTATGTACAACTTTTCTGTCTTACGTGTTTCTATGTCAGATATTTTACACATTTTCTATCATTTTATGTACTGCATTTCTGTCTCGTTGTTAGATATTTTATACATTTTCTATCATTTTATGTACAGCATTTCTGTCTTGCGTGTTTCTATGTCAGATATTTTATACATGTTTAATCATTATTGTCCTTGCTTTCTCCCTTACGTGTTTCTATGATAGATATTTTACAGATTTTCTATCATTTTATGTACAGCATTTCTGTCTTACGTGTTTTTAAGTCAGATATTTTATACATTTTCCATCATTATTGTCCATGCTTTCTGTCTTACGTGTTTCTATGTTAGATATTTTAAACATTTTCTATCATTTTATGTGCAGCATTTCTGTCTTACGTTTTTCTACGTTAGATATTTTGAACATTTTCTATCATTTTATGTACAGCATTTCTTTTTTACGTGTTTCTATGTCAGATATTTTATACATTTTTCTATCATTTTATGTACAGCTTTTCTGTCTTACGTGTTTCTATGTCAGATATTTTATACAATTTCATTCGATATTGTCTATGCTTTCTGCCTTACGTGTTTCTAAGATAGATATTTTACACATTTTTTAACATTTTATGTACAGCATTTCTGTCTTATGTGTTTCTGTTAGATATTTTATACATTTTCTATCATTATTATCTATGCGTTCTGACTTACCTGTTTCTATGTCAGATAATTTACACATTTTCTATCATTTCATGTACAATATTTCTGTCTTACTTGTTTCTATGTCAGATATTTTATACATTTTCCATCATTATTTTCCATGCTTTCTGCCTTACGTGTTTCTATGTCAGATATTTTCTATCATTTTATGTACAGCATTTCTGTTTTACGCGTTTCTATGTTAGATATTTTATACATTTTCTATCATTGTTTTCCATGTTTTCTTCCTTACGGTTTCTATGTCAGATATTTTCCACATTTTCTATCATTTTATATACAGCATTTCTGTCTTACGTGTTTCTGTGTTAGATATTTTATACATTTTCTATCATTACTATCCATATTTTCTGTCTTACGTGTTTCTATGTCAGATATTTTACACATTTTCCACCATTTTATGTACAGCATTTCTTTCTTACGTGTTCCTATGTCAGATATAGTATCCTTTTTTATCATTATTGTCGATGCTTTCTCTCTTACGTGTTTTTATGTCAGATATTTTATACATTTTTTCTATCATTTCATGTACAGCATTTCTGTCTTAGAGTTACCGTAGCGTATTGTGGTAGTCATGTATTTACTCGATGGCTGAGTTTTTCTTTTATATAACACAATATATTTCCTTTGAATTTTAACATTCAAAGTATATACTCTAAAACTATATATACTCTATAACTATATATACTTAAAAATGTATTTAATTTAGTTTTTCTTTGTTAATATACCTGAAATATCTTAACGTTGAATATTTAATGGTCTTTTACGGAGTATAAAAAGGATGGTCGACTTTTTCCTGCACGGATTCACGCCTGTGTACCTTCACGAAGGGAGTTGTACTTAAACCTATTAGTTGATCGTGAGACGGGACCTGCAAAGTGCGCTGTCAACTAGGGTCAGGTATATACAGTGCATTCCGTATGTTTTATAAACATGATCAGGGGAAATTGTTGCCTGATGGCTATCGAAGAACCGTCTATGACCAACATATATTCTTACAGAAACCAATGTTTATTATCCACTTTACAGCAATAAATTACTTTACAAATATTTACGCTTTCCTTTCGCCTTTCAGTTAACGTCTTGTGCGTCAAAATCAGATAAATAACAACGAAGATATAATGTAATGGTCTTTTGATACGTTAGTTGTTTAAACATAATTTATGGATGGTAACCAGTCGTTGGTTAGTCTTTGTCATAATTGGATTATATCTGAATATCATTGTAAAATGGTTATTGTTGTAGATAAAATATATGCAACAAATCGAAAAATAGTCATATTGGAGATTTATGTATAGTAGTGGATATTTAGATAAGACTCTTGACTAATTATACGTTCAGATGAGATTTGTGTGTATTAGTGAGTGTTCAGCGGAGACTCTTGTCGAATTGTACGTTCAGTGGAGATTTGTGTATAGTAGTGGTCGTTCAGATGCGGCTTGTAGAGATCGTTTAGGTCCTTATCGGTTTGTGATCATCCAACTCATATCTATGTCGAGTAATATACGTTAGTTGTTTGAACATAATGTATGAATGGTAGACATTCGTTTGTTAGTCCTCGTTATAATTGGATTATATCTGAATATCGTTGTAAAATAGTAATTGTTGTAGATAAAATATAGTATGCAATAAAACGTTATCGTATATCAATAATCATATTTGTGAGTTGTGTATAGTAGTTACCGTTCGGAGGATACTTGTAATGACTGCTCAGATGAGATTTATATATTTATGTATAGTAGTTAATGACCTATATTTCTGTCTGTCCTGTGGTGTCCAATATAAAACTTTTTGTTATTCTGTTGTCGCTCATTCTTTGGACGTGTCCATACCAGCGTAGTTGTGATGTCCTTCGTTATTCTGTGTTTAACGCACATAATTTCTTACGATTCTTTCATTTCTTTCTCTGACCAATTTCGTTTTTCTGGCAGATTTTCTTTAGGGATTGTTCTGTCCCATCTTGCGTCTGGTATACGTCTACTATACGTCTGATATGAGTTAGGTTGCTTCTGCTGTACGTTTGCTATGCCTTAGATTGCGTCTGCTGTACGTCTGCTATACGTCTGCATTACGTCTTATATACATATGCTATACGTCTGATACACTTTTGATATGAGTTAGAACGCGTCTGCTATACGTCTGCTATGCGCTAGATTGCGTCTACTGTACGTCTGATGTACGTCTGCTATACGTCTGATACACTTTTGATATGAGTTAGAACGCGTCTGCTATACGTCTGCTATGCGCTAGATTGCGTCTACTGTACGTCTGCTGTACGTCTAATATACGTCTGGTATATATTAGATCGCGTTAGATATCTGTTAGCTGAAGTTTAAGCGTTGAAACTACGTTTTAAGCATATTCATATAGCGTGGTTGGCAGCATGTGTCAAACATGCGTTAGAGCGCTTCAGAGATGTTTACCTTTTTTTAAAAAGCTTTAGATTAGTTTATCGATGTGTTTGATCAACACTTTATATAGATCCGCATCAATTTTTCAAATCATTAAATGTTTGGGATTTGGCAAAGTTGAGTAAGATGTGACTATGGGTGAAGAATACGCCTTATGTGTTTATAAAACTAACAATGGTAACTTAATAGGTACCATTTATCGTCTTAACTTTATTATTGTTGTATACCGATGTTTTTATACAATATTTACGTTTAGTGATATACTTGACTTTTTTTTACAATAGGGATGTTCACTAATTTTTAAATATTGTTAAATTCAATAAGTTATAATATATATAAAAACATAGCAAACATAAAATTGTTTAAAAATATATATTTCTTAAGATAAATTAATTCTTAATTTCAATCCTGATGAAGTAAAGTGATCGACAGGTAAAGGAAAAATATACAAAACAAGAAAAACTAAACTTAGACAACCTAAAAGTCTCTGAGGTACAAGAAAGATTTGAGAGAACAGTGGATGAAAAATTACTAGAAGAAAACAGAGCAGACTCTACAATAGAAAACCAATGGAACACAATAAGCAGTATCATACTCAACACAGCGAAAGAAGTCTTAGGAACAAAGACACAACGGAGAGAAGAAACATGGTTCGATGAAGAATGCAAACAAGCTATACAGGAAAGAAATGAAGCGCATAAGAATTACATACTCAGACGTACTAGAGAGAGAAAAACAGAACATGAGAACAAAAGACGAAGAGCAGATAAACTGTGCAGGCAGAAAAAGAGAAAGTATGAAAACCAACGGATACTAAACATAGAGAGAGAGTTTAAGGAAAACGAAACACGTAGCGCATACCAATTAATCAAACATCTAAGACAAGGATACAAACCGAGGACTAGCCTCTGCAAAAATAAGAAAGGTGAAATCATTAGCGATATGGACGAAATTAAGAGAACCTGGATGACATATTTTAAGGAATTACTAAACAAAGGGACACAACTACCATTACAACAACAGTGGCAGCAGCAGGCATGGCAGGAGGTACAACAACAAGAACTGGGGAAAGATGGAGAAGAAAATGAATTAACTAGACCCCCAACGCTAGAGGAGGTCCAAACGGCAATCCACATACAAAAAAGCCATAAAGCACCGGGAATAGATAAAATACCGGCAGAACTACTCAAGCAAGGAGGAAGGAATTTGACACAACAGATGTACCAGCTAATACGAGAGATATGGATAGAAGAAGAAATTCCCCAACAATGGAAGAAAAGTATAATCTGCCCTATTCATAAAAAAGGAGACAAACTGTTGTGTCAGAATTATAAGGCATCTCTTTACTTTGTTCGGGATACAAAATACTCACAAACATCATTAATCGAAGACTACAACCTCTCACGGAAAAAATCATCGGGGAATATCAAGCAGGGTTTAGGCAAAATAGATCTACCATTGACCAACTATTTACAGTTAAACAAATACTAGCCAAAGCATGGGAATATGACATGGAAGTTTACAATCTCTTTGTAGATTTTAAACAAGCCTATGATTCAATAGATAGAACAATTCTACCTAATATACTGAAAGAATTTGGCATACCATCAAAATTAATACGACTAGTGCAAATGACAATGACAGAAACAGAAGCA
This sequence comes from Diabrotica undecimpunctata, assembly GCF_040954645.1. Classification (NCBI taxonomy): domain Eukaryota; kingdom Metazoa; phylum Arthropoda; class Insecta; order Coleoptera; family Chrysomelidae; genus Diabrotica; species Diabrotica undecimpunctata. The sequence continues at coordinate 91,035,925 of NC_092803.1, read as the reverse complement.
CAGGTATGTATTCAGGGACAGATCACTGATGCGTTTACGATAACGCAAGGACTGAAACAAGGCGACGGACTAGCTCCAACGCTCTTTAATCTTGTTCTGGAATATGTAATTAGACGGTTGACGGTGAGCGGAAATAACATACTTACAAACAAGTCTACCCAATTAGCAGCATACGCAGATGACATAAACATAATGAGCAGAACAATGAATGCAGCGGAAGAAACCTACGTTGAGTTGAAACAGAGTGCAGAAGCAGTAGGGCTAGCAATAAATACAAATAAAACAAAACTACTCATACAAACCAGATCAAATAGACCGGTGCAACAACACTTTATTGACGATATAAAACATGTAAATAGATTCACATACCTAGGAATGGATCTGGTCGCAAGCAATGAAGAAGAACCGGAAATAAATAGAAGGCTTGTGCTGGCAAATAAAGCCTATTTCGCGATGGGCCACATATTCAAATCGCGAGACGTACACCGGAAAACAAAACTCCGGGTCTATAAAACAATAATCAGGCCCATAGTAAGTTATGGTTGCGAAACATGGGTGGTGACACAGAAATCTGCCAATGCATTAGATGTGTTTGAAAGAAAAATATTACGTAGGATCCTGGGCCCAATAAGTGAAAACAACAACTGGCGAATTAGGTACAATAGAGAAATATACGAGCAATATAGCGAACCACCTCTAGCACAACATACTAAACTGCAGAGATTACGATGGGCAGGGCACGTGGTCCGCATGCATGAGAATAGAATCCCCAGAAAATTATTAAATGCAAGAATGCAGGGAAAAAGACCTGTTGGAAGACCTAAAAAGAGATGGGAAGATGAAGTCGATGAGGATGCCAGGAACTGCCTGGGAACGCGTTCATGGAAAAGAACAGCGGTAAATAGAGATGGTTGGAGAAGCCTGTTGAAGGAGGCCAAGGCCCGATTTGGGCTGTAGCGCCATTGGATGGATGGATGGTTGGCAGCATGTGTCAAACATGCGTTAGAGCGCTTCAGAGATGTTTACCTTTTTTTAAAAAGCTTTAGATTAGTTTATCGATGTGTTTGATCAACACTTTATATAGATCCGCATCAATTTTTCAAATCATTAAATGTTTGGGATTTGGCAAAGTTGAGTAAGATGTGACTATGGGTGAAGAATACGCCTTATGTGTTTATAAAACTAACAATGGTAACTTAATAGGTACCATTTATCGTCTTAACTTTATTATTGTTGTATACCGATGTTTTTATACAATATTTACGTTTAGTGATATACTTGACTTTTTTTTACAATAGGGATGTTCACTAATTTTTAAATATTGTTAAATTCAATAAGTTATAATATATATAAAAACATAGCAAACATAAAATTGTTTAAAAATATATATTTCTTAAGATAAATTAATTCTTAATTTCAATCCTGATGAAGGCTAGAAAAACAGCTCCTCGTAGCTAGGCTACGGTGTGTGACGTCAGCAGTCGTATCGACAACTTCTTTTGTATACGTATTTACGAAGTGTGACCAGTTCATTAAGTATTTAATCACTGATAATGAAGCCAAATAAGTGGTGTTTTGTTTGTGGGTGTCTAAATACATCTAAAAACAATTCTGAAAAGATTTTTATTACAGTTCCAAACAATTTAACACCATATTCACTTAAAATTGTCAAACCACAGGTTTTTATATCTGTACCTCTGAGGGATACAACACTATGTCCATTTTTTCAATTTTGACCCTTTTACAGACTAATAATTAACTTTTATAACTTTATTTAAAGGAATAGAGCACTAAGCCCTAAACCATTTTCTGATAAAGAGAAAGTGACCTTTAAAAGAACACCAAGGCCATTTTTACTTAGAGAGATAAAACACCATGTGTTTTGTCCCTCTACGCATGTGAATTACCGCCGCGCATATCTCTATGATGAGAGGTAGACTGTTAGTGATCTAATAATAATACTTTTACTAGAAGAATAGAAATAGAAATAATACTTTTACTATAAAGAACTAGAAGATTTTAAAAATTAAAGGTCTTTGTATGATGTCAAACCGTCTTAAAATCCGCCTTTGATTAATAGAAAAGAGACATTAACAAACAACAAGTTCTTCTGTCAAACTGTGTTTAACTGTAAGTTAAATAAAACAGCATTGGAACTCTGTTTTTTAAAAGAAATTTTGATGACGAAAACCATAAAATGCCATTTTGGTTAAATACATAGATGTATTATTTGTATTTGTAACGGTAAATTGTATGGTTAAATAAATTTTGTCACTATAAGTCAAATAGGATTGTAGTTGTTATTGAATATCCCATACGAATTCTTACAGTACAAAAACTTTATTAGATGGATACAACACCATATCCGTTAAAAGGGTTAAAAAACACAGGAACAAATTTGTTTTTAATTATAAGAAATGTATTATGTAAATAACAATAAACAGAATGTTCTATTAAAATATTGTTTCGATATCTCAATAAATAGCTGCAGCAATAATACTTTTTGGTGAAAAAAGTTTAAAACTGCGTTCCTGTAAAGTTTTTAAAAATGAACATATTGTTGATTCCTTCCGAGGTACAGATATTTGCATTTATTTTTTTTCTAACTTGCATAATAACTGAATTTTCTAGTTTTTCCCTCTCTTTGTAGCAAACACCACTTATTTGGCTTCATTATCACTGTATAAATACTTAAAAAGAACTGGTTACACTTCGTAAATACGTATACACAACAAGTTGTCGATACGACTACTGACGTCACACACCGTCGCCTCGCTGCGAGGAGCCGTTTTTCTAGCCTCCAAAAAAATTTAAATTAATTTAAACAATTTCATGTTTACTATATTTTTATATATTGTATAATCTATTGAATTTAATTGAATTTAACTATATTTAAAAATTAGTGAACATCCCTATTAATTTTTTTCGATTATTCAATACGCGCAATCCTTTGTGGTGTTTTTTATATACACATATTATTGTCAGATTATGTTAAACGTCTATGTAGCTTAGATATGTGCATGCTTAGCTTTGATGCGGAATATAGAGACCTATCACAGTCAACTTTAACAAGTAATATCGAATTAATAATCAACATGCTTTTTTACATTTTTATCAATTTGTTTGTGCATCTCTCTCCCCTTTTGATGACGTATGTGGAAATGTTCATCATTCTCTTATGAAAACTTTTAGTATTAAACGCTTGATTTATACAATGTAAACCTTTTATATTAGTATTATGTTAAACGGCTTTACGTCTATACCATTTTACACTATGTTAAACGGTACCATTATTATTATATGCACATGTTCAACCCCTCGTAAAACACCTAAGTATTTAATGCGCAAAACGGTTGCGCCTACGGTTCAAGCTGGTCGATCCTCAGGCGTTCAAGATCTCATTTGCGAAGCAGTGGCGCGTACAGTTCATGCTGTTTCAGATCTTTCGTCGCTAGCCTTCTTTTTTTATATCCATTATTGCCTGTTTATACTAATTGGTTACCTAGCTGTGTGGTTAGAGGTACCTTTGGTGCTGTGGGTTCTGAGTTCGAGTCCTACACACGATAGAATTTTTATTTAATAATGATTAATAAATTTAATAATTTTAAAAATAATTACACATAATTAATCGGGCTGTGGTCCAATGACGTCACCCCGCCAAGATCATGTGGTCTATCGAGGGGCGCGAGGGGCTGCTTCGAGAGTGCGGGGTCAAAGGTCAAAGTGGAGTGGACCGAGTACCTCTCTACAACTCAAATTGTTGATTACTTCCCAAGAAGCAGGAAATACATCCCACAATAACGAAATTGTTGCCATTATCAACGAATTACGTGAAGCATATATTATATATTAATGTTAGGTTAGATTATTGGAACATCCTTTCTCCTTTCCAATATGAGTGTTGACAAAATTGGTCGTCATCATTATCGTTCTAATGAACAAGTTGTTAAAAGCTACGTGATGGTTTAAAATAATCCATTTTGGATTTACAAAACCAAATACATGCAGTAAATAAGGATATTAAACGAGATCCTCATGTAGAAGGTCTACATCTTTTCAATAAGAAATACGTAGATGACCACATTGTTAATGTCAAAACTTTTGTAAGAAAAGAGTTTAATTTGATACGCAAAGGATATAATGCAAAAGATGCTCAACTTGAACAAAAAATCTCAAACTCAATTAGTAATATTAAAAGCAGTTTTATTAAATCGATTAATGAGTTAGCTGATGAAAATAAATTGGTTGGTTTGAAAATATCTGATTTATCAAAAGACATACATAATTTTAAAAATGATCTAGATATATTTAAACATGAAATGGGGAAGAGCATTAGCAATGCTGCCTACCAAACTACACAAAATATGCTGAAAGCGCTGGAAATAGAAAAAAAGATTAAAACAATGGATCTTAATTCACATGATTAAGACAATCATTTTAAGGTGATAGAAGAATACATCGAAAATAATAAAATCTTATAAAGACTAGGAAACAATGACTTAAAGCGTTAGAAGATAAAAAGGTTTGAAAGAGTGTAGATGTCAGATGTAAAAAAGATGAAACGTAAAAAATATAATAAATTACGAAGCGAGTTAAAGTTAAATATGCAAACAATAAATGAAAATAGGATTCATGATATTGAGCAATGGCAGAAAAGTATTCGAGATGTATCAGACATGGGATCTTTATTAGATGGTAGAGTATCATTTATCTGTAGCAGTAAAAGAAATGCCAGACTCACTTGCTATATTTAACACATACTTACACCTTTTAGTTAAAAGAGTTAAAGCGTTAGAAGGTAGACATGGCGTATTCCAAAGAGAAGATACAATTGGTTAACGAGCTTTATAAACAAGCACGAAAAAATTATCCGAGACGACGTACAATCATTAAAGGCTTAGACGATTTATGGCAAATGGACTTGGCTGAAATGCGTTCGTATGTCAATCAAAATAAACAATACAAACTGATTATCGTTGTAATTGATTGTTTTTCAAAGTTTGTGTGAACTCGACCATTAAAGACGAAAACAGGAGAGGAAATTACTCAAACTTTTTCGGATATTCTGGCTCACACTCAACGATGTCCGAAAAATTTACAAACAGACCAAGGTACAGAATTTTTCAATTTAAGTTTCAAAATCTCATGAAAAAACATAGTATTAATCACTATAATAAGTTTAGTGTTAAAAAAACAGCTACCTATATGTGAACGGGTTATTCGTACATTGAAGGTAAAACTTTACAAGTATTTCAGTCTTAATGGTACATACAAATGGATCGATATATTGTCTCAAATTACAAAAGAGTACAATAACACGAAACACAATAAAATACAACTTAGACCTGTTGACGTTACTAAATCTAACGAAAAAGAAATTTTACGAAAATATTACACTAACTTGAAAATTGCTGGCCCAAGAAAATTAAAAGTTAGCGATGTGGTTCGCACTAGTAAAAATTAACACGTCTTCGACAAGGGATATAAGCCGAACTGGAGACAGAATACAGAACTGTTTAAAATTACTGAAATTAAAATAACAAATCCTGTATCATACTTAATTAAAGATATGCTTGGAGCTCCTATCAGAGGAGCATTCGACGAAGAAGAGTTACAGAAAACGGAAAATCCAAACATTTACTTAGCTGAAAAAGTACTTAGATGAAAAGGCAACATGATGTACGTTAAATGGTTAGGATTGGATAGCAAACATAACAGTTGGATTAATAGTTCAGACGTAGTTTAAGGATCTGCTTTTACATACGCCGCGTAGACATGAACTAAATGAGCGGGTGATAGTGGACTAAAAAGTATAAAGTATAAATTGCAAAAAGCCTGCCAGCTCACTCTCAGTTGTTTCTGTCATTTTATCAATATGAGTTCTCAAGATAGTGGTTATAGTTCATCAAGTGATATGGTAGTGATTGATGATTCATCAGAAAATGATTATGATGCGTAATTAAATAAGGTTCTAGCCAAATTTGAAGATGCTGCCAAAAATGAAACATACTATTTATTAGAAGCTGCATTTCCAGTTGGATGTTTTAACGTGAAAGTTGGTCTATCTCCAGCCATTATTTTGTGTCAGCCTAACAAGAATGTAAGAATAAGTTTAAACATGTTCGAGTGGAATGATTACTAATAAGCAGAAGATTATTGATTTCTTTAAAAGCATCTTTCAAGATTATTACAATTCTACCGACTTTCAGACTAGAGACTATTGTAAAATTAAAGAAATAGTGTATGATGCAACCAAATTTATCGTTGTTGAAAAACATGGCGTAGAATACTATCTAGATGAAAGTGATGTCAACCAAATCCTAGATGTAAACAGCAATCTGGTGTCTCATCGTGTATCGTTATTGAATAACTTAAATTTTCATGAATATTATAGAAATGTCATCGATTTGATAAAATCAAATTTTTAAAGCAGCGGTAGTTTATATGGACACTTTGTTAGGTCAGGCTTTAAGAGAATACTTACTGTCCAATATCAAATCTTCAGAATTCATATCCGAAATTGGACAGTATAATTTTATCACCCAGTAGACCGAATGAATTTATTTGTTATTAAATATACACACGTAGTTAATTAGGTTACATACACATTTGGTCAATTATCAATAATATAATTTGGACATCAGTCAAAAGTGCTGACAAAGTTAAACAATTTACATAAATTAGATACACATATCACGCGAGGTCCGCGAAAATATTGACCCAATTAAAACTTATATAAAACTAAGATCTCTTGCCTAGAGAAGGATTCAATCAATATTCACTCAACAAACTTGATAGTCTTCAACGATCAACTTCATCAGTCTCTACTCAAAGTAATCCCAGGTCAACACCCATAGTGTACGTCTCATCAATAAACTCTGCTACTATTATTTGGTGTTTCCATTACAACTGAACGAACATCTTCACTGAGCCAACGAAGGGGAAATTTGTTCACTTACATTAGTATAAAATTAAAGTTGTAAATGATTATATGCAATAATAAATATTATTATATATCAAAATGTCTTTTATTTATACTCATACGTTTTTCGATCGCTTTTTAACATATTAAAAGGACAACTCTTTACGATGGAATTTGCACTCAAATACAAATAGCAGTGGGGGAGGTTAGAATATATAAATTAAAAGTTTGTCATGACCACGTCTTTATTTCGTGAAAAACGTACTACCATGAACAGTGTTGAAGTAAAAGACAAAAGTGAAACGATGTTAATTAATACATTGTATCATTTTGGAAATTTAAGAGTTTTAGTTGGAATAAGTTCAGCTCGATTATTTGAAACTGGAGTTAAATTATGTTGTTAGAATAATGAAATATCGTTTGGTATATGTGACTGGTTACAATTCATGGATTAACTTAATCGTAAATACAATCTGTTCTTCCAGATGCCTCTACAATTTTATTGTGAAGATGAACCTCCAGAGTGTTTTGAATTTTTACCGATAAAAACTCAAGCTACAGATCAACTAAAGTGGATATTTGTTAAGAAACTTGATGTTACTTTACAGCAGAAACGCCTTCCATTGAAGGAAACGAGAAGTTAGTTTTACCCCGCATTCGGTTTCTCGAAGGACTTGAATTTTCGGGTTACTATTATAATGCACTAAAAATTGCGACTTAATTTAAAAACGGTTTAAAGCCAACAGACATTTTATATTCATTTTGTGAGGTTTCTTGTAATACTAGTATTTTAAGTTTAGCATTAAGAGAATATTTGTATTATTTTAATGAAGATGTAATTAGTGACTTAAATAACAGTATTTTTGAATAAAATATTTGAAAAAGTAATTTCTTTTTATTATCAATATGCATATCACAATGTGTTAAAAACAAGTCGCGATTAATGATATCATTGTTATTTTTAGAACAACGTTTCAAAGCTAAGTTAGTCGAGTGATCTAAGGCTTTGTAACATTGCTTTGAAATTTTGAAAATAAACTATAGACCATTGGTTCAAATCTCTCACACTGCAATGTCTTAGACCATTTAACCAACTATATTACTATACTAGACCTAAACTAATTTTTGTCTGTTGAATAGAATATACGTTGTGAGCATACGACCTAATACAGCGCTGTTTAGTTGTTTTTTCTTTAAAGTCTTTTAAACATTCAACGCAATCTTCAAATTTAATTTTATATTTAAGGATATTATATTTGACGTCGATCGGATAGCCAAGCGGGCTGGGCGGCTGGCTTCTCCTTCGCTTCACTGCGAGAGATGTCAGTTCGATCCCCAGCTCGGTGACAGAAAACAAAAAGGCTAACGCAGCAGTTTAAAATTCTAAAATGAATCTGCGGCTTAGTCTAGAATATGCTGGTATCTGATCGGCCTATGGTGGAGCAGTACGGCAAGAGATAAGGGCTTGCGGCTTGGTGATACTCCTCCATAGATCCCTACCGGAAGGGTGTGTGCCGCCTAAATACCGGGTATATATATATATATATTTGACTCCCTTAGACTTTTTAATAATTTTACCTCCCGGCAATTTGTAGCTATACATTTTGCTGCGGATTCCAACAAAATGTGTCATGATTTTCCAGTTATTTTCGTCTTTCATAAGACCAGGTACTTTTTTGTTCAGCCGTGCAATTTTATATTCGTTATTTTTAATGTAATCAGATGTATCGAATTTACTTGGGTCTGCTTTTATCACTTCCTCTTACGCATCATCACAGTGCAATTCATAGACAAAGCTATCGGTACCCATGTACATCAACTAACACTTATCTGTTCCCATTTTCGGCAGCATATAAGTGTAATTAAAATCGTACATAATTGAGCATACAGTCCCATGTACATCCGGGCATATTATAGTACCATGCAGGATCTAGTCCGTATGTCAAAAAGCATTTCCTTCGAAATTGTTCGAAAACGTCCGCAAGAAGCAGAATATCTGTTTTTAAATAAATATCAGAATATTCCCCTAAAGTTTTAATATTAAAATTCTGCCAAATTGATTACGCATGAGTATACTTCTCATCACTTGTATTTTCATCGTTTAATTTATTGTAAAATTTTTCAATTGAGGCCAAAGCTGTGTCATTTAATTTTTACAAAGAATCAATGTAATCGTAACAGAAAACTCCGTTAAGCGTCTATAATTTAAATTTATTTTCATCTAAATTTTTAAATTTCCTTCGTAAAATTTTCTTTTCTGAATCTGATAAATTTGAAGCTAATTCGTCAAAAGAAGTCCCCATAAATCGAAAAGAGTCTATAAATCACAATTTAACGTTATTTTTATCTGAATGCAGCGTAAAGGAGATATATTTATCTTTGTTGATGGGAAGTACACTCAAGTGCCCTTTTTTACAAGTAGATAGATAGGGTTCCTTCTGGAGCGGAAGTGACGTCACACGTCGATCGTCAAGCGTACGTATCCTCATGGGTCAAGGCCACGCCCCCCTCGTGACGTAGGAACGTGCCTAGGGTCTCGAGGCCACGCCCCTCGACCAATGGTGACGTAGGAACGTACCTCGTGTCTCTAGACCACGCCCCTCGGCCAATGGTGGCGTAGGAACGTCCCCCCATGTCTTGCTGACCAATGGTGGACATCCTCGTGACGTCGGAACGTGTCGTCGACCAATGGCAGCATAGCAGCGTCAGTGGTGGGAATAGCAACACCCCCAGCGACCAATGACAGCTCAGAATTTGAATAAACATCATAGAAATGGCGGTATAGCGATGAGGGACCAATGGTGACATAGTAACGCCCTCCTCGTGACGTCGGAACGTGTCGTCGACCAATGACAGCATAGCAGCGTCAGTAGTGGGAATATCAGGCCAATGGTGGCATAGTAACGCCCTCCTCGTGACGTCGGAACGTGTCGTCGACCAATGACAGCATAGCAGCGTCAGTGGTGGGAATAGCAGGCCAATGGTGGCATAGTAACGCCCTCCTCGTGACGACGGAACGTGTCGTCGACCAATGACAGCATAGCAGCGTCAGTGGTGGGAATAGCAGGCCAATGGTGGCATAGGAACGTCCCCCAATGTCTTGCTGACCAATGGAGGACGTCCTCGTGACGTCGGAACGTGTCGTCGACCAATGACAGCATAGCAGCGTCAGTGGTGGGAATAGCAGGCCAATGGTGGCATAGGAACGTCCCCCAATGTCTTGCTGACCAATGGTGGACGTCCTCGTGACGTCGGAACGTGTCGTTGACCAATGGCAGCATAGCAGCGTCAGTGGTGGGAATAGCAACACCCCCAGCGACCAATGACAGCTTAGAATTTGAATAAACAACATAGAAATGGCGGTATAGCGATGAGGGACCAATGGTGACATAGTAACACCCTCCTCGTGATGTTAGAACGTTTTCCTCGACCAATGATGCCACAGAAACGTGTCCTCGACCAATGGCGGACATCCTCGTGACGTTGGAGGCCAATGGTGTGCATCAACGACCAATGAGAAAGACGTGCATCGACTAATGGTGGAGTCGTACCACAATATTAACGAAAAGACGCCCCCAGTCCCCCCCATTCCCCGAAAAGACGCCCTCAGTCCCCCCATTCCTCCCGAAAAGACGCCCCCCCAATAATAACGAAGCTACACGTCCAACGTAACCAATGAGAACGATGTTCAATCGCTGGTCGGTGACTGCGTTCTATGAATTGACAAAGAGAAGAAGACGAATGACAGACAAAGAGAGCAATTTTTCCTCGTATTTTTTGTAATTAAAACCTACAACCATTAGCGTAAAACTTCTAAATTTTTTCAATTTATATTTTACGAGTTACCTCGTATATATTTTATCGATTACCATAATAACAAAAATTCGTTTATTTTTCAATTTATACTTTACATGATCAGTTGAAATCTTTATAAAATAGATCTTGCTACTGAGAATAATGACATCATCGGATACGCCGGCTATTAAAAATGTCTCACGCGATCACGATATATAGCCGGAAACACGTGCACTTTGGAATTCTAGTTAATGTGAGATAAAATATATTCGCATGGAGGCAGGAAGCAGGTGCACATTCCGTTGTATTTAATAATTAAGCCCGGCATGTGATGCATAAATGAATAGTCTTACGAAATATTGCGCAACATAGTTTTAGCGTGGGAGAGGCAGTTAGATAAAGAGCAGATGCACTACATATCGTCAGTTCAATTCTGATCATCCTTCAGACAAGTTGTGTGTTTTGTGCAGCGTCAGCAATTATACAAAGTACCGTTCGGAGAAGTTCTGTGTTTGTGAAGTGCCGGCAATTATATATACAAAAGTAAGTTTTATAATACTTAACCTTTTTATATCATTTAGAATTCATCATTATCTTTACTAATTTCCAATTCTTAATAATTTTTCTGATTTAAACATTTTATTCAAATTACTTGGTTATATTCTCCGTTCTAAAAAAAAAAATGTTTGTAAATAGTGCGGTATTTGTAATTTTTGTTTCTATGAAAATTTTGTTAGTTAAAACTATTTCATTGTTAAATTAAAAAATATACATATTATAATAGATAGAATTTTTGTAAAATAATATTGCTACTCAAAGATATTTCACTGTTAAATTAAGAAATTGCTAGTCAAAGATATGTTACTGTTAAATTAAGAAAATATATATTGTTGCAGATGGACCTAAAAAAGATTAATGCATCCTCTCTGCTTACAGAGAAGACAATCAAGCCAATTAGAAAGCTAAACAGCCTACCCGTAGGAGTACCCCAGAAGATAATTGCGGCAAGAGAAGTCGATACGAAATTTGGGAAATCCATCCTTATTGAATTAGAAAAGGAGGTGACGTTCTTGCCGCAAAGGGCGGTTGAACTCTACAGGCCGCATTTGGAACATTTCAGCGAGGGAAAGTACAGCTTGGTGTTCCGAGGAAACGTTGCCACTGGAAAGGTGCAGCCAGCCGCCTCGTTTGAAATAATAGAAAATTAGAGGATAAAAAAAAATATTGGTGAGTTTTTCATTTATTGATTTATTGCTTTTTACTTAATCATGAGTAACATTGGTGATCTTAGTAGTGACATTGTACAACATTTAATTCAAGCGCGTGATGTTTTGTTTCGAAATTATACACCGCGAGAAGCGAATATTTGGTTAAATCACATTAAAAGACATTTGACTTTGTTTACTAAAGCGATTCGGTGTGGGGACTTGGAATTAGCTAAATTACGGCAACTACAGACAAACGCGGGGCATTTAAAGACAATTAAATCGGAAATTCAAAATTTCGGTCTTCGCGTGGGTGGTGGAATTACTAAACATCGTCGGGTTAAATGGGAAGATGTAAATTCCGCATTCAAGAGTAGAATCAGAACAGGTATAATTATTAATCTAGGACACAAAGATTTAATGCAATTTTTCGGGGATTGTTTTAAGTTATTTAGAATTCGAATTAAAAACATTTTAAAAAAATTAAATATGATAAAATGTAATATGACATTATGTGGAGAATTTATTAGAAAATCAAATCAAGGAGGTGATATTAACCAATTTAAATATTTTAATACCAAAAACGAAGCCATAGACGCAGGAACGGACTTGGTTTTATGGTTTCACACAAACATAGTCGATAAATTAATGTCTAAGCTATCGGAATTTGAAGAAACGGGATCAGGGTGGGCTTTGAAAAAAATAGTTTCTTTAGAAGTCAACATAAATAAATATGAAGTGGGAAATGGAGCTTCGTCGTTCATTAGACTACCAGAACAAATCCAAAAGAAGCACGCATGTATTAATATCAAAAACGATGATGAAGCATGCTTTTTTTGGAGCATAGTTTCAGCGATTTATCCAGCTAAATGCAGTTCAGATCGTACATCTTCATATCCACATTATGCGACTGTCTTAAATATCGATGGGCTAGAGACACCTATGACTATAAAGGGTATTTCAAAATTTGAAAAGTTAAATAATATTTCTGTAAACGTGTACGGGTTAGAAATGAATGTTGCTAAAGAGAGAACATTTTACGTAACAACGCCGGTAAGGCTATGCAAAACCAAATTAACTAAACATGTAAATTTATTGATTGTACAAGATAAATATTTTCCAAAATTGAATGACTACGAAGCACCTATGGCTCACGATGAATCTGTAGAAATTAAGTATCATTATTGCATGATTAAAGATATGTCTCGACTTATGTCCAGGCAGTTAAGTAAGAACCGTAATAAAAAATTTTTATGTGATAGGTGTTTGAATTATTTTAGTAGTTTTGACAGATTAAATGATCATGCAAAATACTGTGAGAAAATTAATGAATGTAAAGTTTCTTTTCCATCATATCAGAATGTTGAATTTAAAAATCATATTTATAAACAAACAACTCCTTTTGTAGTCTATGCCGATTTTGAGTCAATGTTGAACAAAGTTAAAAACAGTCCATTAAAATGCAAAACAATTAAGTATCAGCAGCATAAAGCCTTTAGTGCAGGTTATTACGTAAAATGCTCTTACGATGAATCTCTGTCGTTTTACCGAAGTTACGCAGGTGAAGATTGCATGGAGTGGTTTGCCAAGGAAATGACGTTGTTGGCGGCATTTGTGCAAGGAAAAATTAAAGATATTGTACCTATGAATGTCACACCCAGTTTTAATGCATCTAATTGTCACATTTGCGAAAAAACGTTTTCAGATAAGGATGTAATTGTTCGTGATCATGACCATTTTACCGGAGATTTTCGAGGACTCGCACACCAAGTGTGTAACTTAAATTTCAAAAAACTTTTCGTTGTCCCAATTTTTTTTCATAATCTTAGCGGTTACGATTCGCATATGATGATTAGAGATCTTGCGAAAAATGGTAGTATCAGCTTACTACCAATAAATAAGGAAAAGTATATTTCATTTACAATATACGATTCTGAGGTCAGTATTAAGTTGAGGTTCGTTGATTCACTGAGATTTTTAAATTCATCATTGGACAAGTTGGCTGCCACATTGCAACCTGAGGATTTAAGATATTTAGCTAGCGAATTTCCAAATACCACTCCCGAACAAATGGAATTATTGAAACGAAAAGGCATATTCCCATACGAATATATTGAGTCTTTCAATAAATTGAATGAAACGCAACTACCATCAATTGATAAATTTTACAGCTCATTATCGGGTGAACACATCTCCAAAAATATGTATCATCATGCTCAGAATGTTTGGCAGTCATTCGGTATTAAAAATATTTTGGAATATAGTATGTTGTACATGAAAACTGATATTATGTTACTGACTTGCATTTTTGAAAATTTTCGACAAAAATGTCGAAGTACATACAGTCTTGATCCTGCATGGTACTATACCATGCCTGGATTTTCTTGGGATGCAATGCTTAAATATACTGGATGTAAACTTGAACTGCTGAATGATATCGATAAAATCATGTTTATTGAGAAAGCTATCCGAGGTGGTATAAGTCAAGTAAGTAATCGGTATTCTGAGGCAAATAACAAATACATGCATAATTATGATCCATCAAAGCCTAGTAAATATGTGCTATATTTAGATGTCAACAATTTGTATGGTTGGGCAATGTCTCAATTCTTACCATATGGGGGTTTCGAGTGGGTCGACACCAATATTGATGTCTTGTCTATTCCTGACGATGGAGATACAGGATACATACTACAAGTGGATTTGGAATACCCAGAACACTTGCATGACTTACATCGAGATTTACCGTTTTGTTGCGAACATCGTGTGCCACCAAGAAGTAAGCTTCCAAAACTTATGACCACCTTGTACCATAAAAAAGAGTACACTTTGCATTATCGCAATTTAAAACAAGCTCTGAATGCAGGACTCAAACTAACAAAAATCCATAAAGTGTTGAAATTCAAACAGAGCGCTTGGCTTAAGCCATATATCGATCTTAATACAAAATTGCGAACTGCAGCAACTACAGCATTTGAAAAAGACTTGTACAAGTTAGCCAACAACGCCATATTTGGTAAAACGATGGAAAACATTAGGAAACATCGCATTGTAAAACTTGTATCAAAATGGGATGGAAGATATGGAGCGAAAAATTTGATTGCTAGTCCAAGATTTCATAATAGAACTGTGTTTAATGAAAATTTAATGGCAATCGAACTTAACAAAACAGAGCTCATTTTCAACAAACCATTGTACATCGGCATGTCAATTTTAGATATATCCAAAGTGTGTATGTACGATTTTCATTATAACTTTATGCTGCCATATATGGGAGTTGAAAATTGTAAGCTAATGTATGGGGACACTGATAGTTTTATCTATGAATTAAAATGTGATGACGTTTACAGAGATGTTATTAAAGCAAATTTATCCAAATTCGACACATCAGACTATTCTGAGAATAATATTTATGGAGTCAACAAAAAAGTTCTCGGAATGATGAAAGATGAGGCAAACGGTCGCATTATGACTCATTTTGTCGGACTTAGATCTAAAATGTATTCGTTTAAGATTAGTACGACGGATGAGGATCGAAATGCATTGTGGGATAAATACAAGAATAATATGGATGATGCAAATATTGAAAGACTTGCAAATAATTTAGGCGTCACAAAAAAATCTAAGGGTGTAAAATATTCAACGGTAAAAAATGACATTACTTTCGATGATTATGTTAAGTGTTTAAACGAATTTACAACTAAAAGTGTTTCCCAATCAACGTTTCGTTCCTACGCCCATGATCTTTTTACAATAACACAAGAAAAAATTGCATTAAGTCCGTATGACGATAAACGTTACTTGCAACAAAATTCTCATGACACTTTACCTTGGGGTCATTATGAAACCACAATGATTGAGTAAAAACAAAAATTAATAAATGAAAACATAACCAATTTTTTTTTATAGCTTTATCAATCTCCACACGAAAATGGACTGGCTATTTGTTAAATGAATATGTAGAATGATAATTGTAATTTAGTGAAAATCAACATTTGTAATTATTATAAGTAGAAAATAAAAACTCTAAAAAATATACATTGTTTTCCTGTAATTTTAAGTCTCAGCTTATCTTTTCCAGCGTTGTGAGACATTCAACGTGAAAATAAAAAAAGACATGTTTGCATAAATAGCATTTATTTTGATTATTACATAAAATCATTTACAACTTTAATTTTATAATAATATAAATATTCTCTTAAAGCATTACTTAACAAAGTGTCTGTGGAAATTTCGCAAAACGCAGTTAGAGCTTCAAGTGGTCCATATAAACTGCTTCTGCTGCAAAAGTTTGATTGTATCAAATCGATAACATTTCTATAATAAGCATGAAAGTGTAAATTATCCAATAACGATACACGATGACACACCAGACTGCTGTTTACTTCTAGGATTTGGTTGACATCCCTTTCATCTAGATAGTATTCCAGACTATGCTTTTCAATAACAAGGAACTTGGTTGAATCATACACTATTTGTTTAATTTTACAATAGTCTCCACACTGAAACTCGATAGGATTGTAATCATCTTGAGAGGTGCTGTTAAAGAAATCGCAAATCTTCTGCTTAAAAATTCCGATTATATCATCCCACTCGAACGTGTTTAAACTAATTCTTGCATTCTTGTTGTGCTGACACAAAATAATGGTTGATGAAAAATCACGAGCTGGAGAAAGGCCCACTTTGATTATACACTTGTCAAGCGGAAAGGATGCTTCTAGTAAATAATATGGTTCATTTTTGGCTGCTTCTTCGAATTTCGCCAAAACTCTATCTAATTCAGCATCATAATCGATATCATCTGATGGTGAATCAGCAGCTACCACCATATCGTCTGATGAACTATAACCACTATCTTGAGAACTCATATTGATGAACTGGCAGGAACAACTGGGCATGAGCTTGCAGCATTTATGAAATTTATACTTTTTGTCACCCCCCACTCATTTAGTGTATATCTACGCGGTGTATGTAAAAGTAGATCCTAAATGATATCTTTAACGTTAATCCAACTATTATGGCTACTATCGAATCCCAACCATTGAACATACATCTTATTTCCACGTCTGCGCAGTACTTTCTCTACTAAATATATGTCTTTATTTTTTGTTTTCTGTAATTCTTCTTCGTAGAATGCTCCTTTGATAGGCGCTCCAGTCATATCTTCAATCAAGTATGTTGTGGGATTCGTTATTTTAATTTCAGTAATTTTAAACAGTTCTGTTGTCCAATTCGGTTTATATCCCTTATCGAAAATGTGTTTATTTTTACTAATGCGAACCACGTCACCAACTTTCAATTTTCTTGGACCGGCAATTTTCAAGTGAGTATAATATTTTCGTAAAATGTCATTTTCGTTAGATTTATTAACATCAATAGGTCTAAGTCGAATTTTGCTGTGTTTCGTGTTGTTGTACTCTTTTGTAATTTGAGGCAAGATATCAATCCATTTGTAAGTTCCATTAAGACTGAAATACTTGTAAAGTTTTTCCTTCAATGTTCGAATAACTCGTTCACATATGGCTGCTTTTTTAACACTAAAGGTATTATAGTGATTAATACTATGCTTTTTCATGAGATTTTAAAACTTGGAATTGAAAAATTCTGTGCCTTGGTCTGTTTGTAAATTTTTCGGACATCGTCGAGTATGAGCGAGAATATCCGAAAATGTTCGAGTAATTTCCTCCCCTGTTTTCGTCTTTAATGGTCGAGTCCACACAAACTTTGAAAAACAATCAATTACAACAAGAATGAGCTTGTAAGATTTATTTTGACTGGCATAAGGTCTCATCTCAGCAAGGTCCATTTGCCACAAATCGTCTAGTCCTTTAATGATTGTTCGTCGACGAGGATAATTTTTTCGTGCAGGCTTGTGTAGCTCGTTAACTAGTTGTATCTTCTCCTCGGTAAATGCCATGTCTAGCTTCCAACGATTCGATTCTTTGAACTAACGCTAATTCGTTGTTCCGTTGGCTTTATTATGTAAGAGGTAATCTTCCATTACATTAAGACGCTCATCTAAATCATGTGAATTAAGATCCGCCGTTTTAATCTTTTTTTCTATTTCCAACGTTTTCATCATAATTTGTGCATTTTGGTTGGCGGCATCTGTAATATTCTTCGTCATTTCTTGTTTAAATATATCAAGATCATTTTTAAATTCATGCATTTGTTTTGATAAATCAGATATTTTCGAAGCAGTCATTTTATTCTCATCAGACAACTCGTTAACTTTTTTACTTAAATTAACTTCTATTTTACTAATGGAGTTTGAGATTTTTTGTTCGAGTTGAGTATCTTTTTGAATTCTATTTTTTTGTATCAAATTAATCTCTTTTCTTAGAAAAGTTTTCGCACGAACAATGCTGTCATCTACATATTTCTTATTGGAAAGATGATTACCTGCTACAGGAGGATCTCGTGTAATGTCTTTATGTACTTCATGTATCTGGTTTTGTAAATCCAAAATGGATTGCTTTAAGCCTTCACGTAGCTTTTTAACAACTTGTTCATTAGAACGGTAATGATGACGACCAAACTTGTCAACACTCATGTTGGAAATGATGTTCCAATAATCCAAACATTAATATATAATATCTGCTTCACGTAATTCGTTGATAATGGCAACAATTTCGTTATTCTGAGATGTGTTTCCTGCTTCTTGGGAAGCAACCAGCAATTTGAGTCTGTCGCATAGTTCGTTTGGATCATCCCAATATACATATTCAATAGGATTATCGTTGTAGATCAAATGAGAATTATCGACGAGCCCTGACCCTTTGGAGCTAGATGGTGAAGATAACGATGTTCGAGGAGACGTTGTCATCGATGATGAACGAGTCGTTTTTGCTAAACGAACAAGACCTTCGAAAGGTTGTCTCTTTAATGCAGTAGATCGAGTTTTCGGTGGCGATTTCTTTGTTGTTTCATCGGTAGGTTTAAATAGCGGTTTGATAATATGATGATATTTTTTCCCAGTTGCACCTTTAAGACGACCTTTGGAATCCAGATGAACTTCTGTACTATTTAATAAACTTTTATAGTGCTTTAAATCTGTATCATTATAATCTTCAGGGTTATCATAGAAAATTAGTTGGTATAGACCTGGCGTTCCCGGCACCCATCCTCCTTCCCCACTACCATCACTGATGACTTGTATACTACCTTTGTTTTTGTTAAAGTTTATTCGTCGTTTACCCAACATCCAGCCAATTTCATCATTGTAAATAGGTCCGTAGTTTTTATCAATTTTATTATCTTTCATCCAAAATTCTTTTATATACTTATGGCTCATTGGAGGATATTGCTCGATATATTCATCAATAGCCTCTTTCGAAACATTATTAGGATCAAATATATCATGTTCGTTAACTTGATCGATTGATACTGCATCGGAAAATACATCGTCATCTCTGGCTTCTTTTTTTATCTCTTCCTCCGTTTTCACCTCTTCTTTTTTAACGTGTCTAAGCTTGTTATTAATAGCATGATGCAACGTTTTTGACGATTGCGCAATATCTGTTAGAGGTTTAGCTATGGGCTTAAAGAGTTTATTTAGCGACTCATCTTGTTCTGTTTTACCTAACTTTAATGCCAAATACTTTTTGCGAATGACACGAGCTAGTTCGGCAACTTTACGCGTGCGCGCAGCTACCTCTTTGTCTGACATATTGTTATACAATGCGTGTTTTTCAACCATACCTACAGTTTTATAAACTTGTCGAAACCTTTACGATATCGTCCGTTAGAAATATCGAAATCCTTAACAATGACGAATGTACCGTATTTGTCCTTCCAACATTCGGAACAAAATTGTTTAAATTGCTCAAATGTCATATCAGGTGATACGTGATCATCAAAGACGTGTTTCAAATTGAGCTCATCTTGCTTAAACAATACAATAAGATTCGCATTATCACGTAAAAGTTGTTTGCCTGCTCGACTGTATGATTGACATAGGTATGCACAATCAATGTCTTTATGTCTACCCATACAGTAATATTCACGTATTGTTTGTTGTGGATCCGTTGATACGTCATCAAATATGAATATTGAGTTTGGTTTAGCTTTACTTGGGCTTATAACATCATCATTATCTTTAAATGGAAAATAACCTACTTCTTTCACAGACTCCAACACTTCCTTCAAAAATTGATACTTGGGCTGAAACAACGACTTTGAATAAACGTAAACATTTTTGAATTTAGCGCCATTCAGGTCAAAAAGTAATGCCAACATAACATTAGTTTTTCCACATCCGCTTGGACCACATATGATAGCACGAAATGAATGTGGTAGCAATGCACCATGTTTGCTGGTTCTTGTCACGTTGTCGACAAAATCCAAGTTTTCCACTGCTAGTGTCTTGTCTTGTTGAATGACCTTCATCTTGTGATTGAGATGTATTTTGTACACATGGTTATATAAAGACATTTTTCAAAAAGCGATTCATTTCAATGTTGATCGTTCAAGGTGAAGGAGTGTTGAATTCTCTGATCAATAGTCTACCGTTTGAATTGCATGCTCCTGGTTACCAATATCTAGGACCTGGAACTAAATTACAGAAACGTCTAGCTCGTGGAGATCCGGGGATAAATCCGTTAGATCGAGCTGCGAGGGATCACGATCTCGCATATTCCCAAAGTAATTCATTGAAAGATCGACATAAAGCAGATTGGGTGTTGGAAAATAAAGCGTGGGAACGAGTTAACGCAAAAGACGCATCTTTGGGTGAAAAAACCGCTGCCTGGTTAACTACTACAGCAATGAAAGCTAAACGAAAACTGGGTATGGGTATGAAACGTGGTAAAGGTGTTGGTTCATTTAAGCGACATGTGTTACAGCCAATTATCAAAACATTGAAACGTGCTCCTCCGTCACCAAATCTGCGTAAATCCGCTCTACTTGCACTTGCAGCAGCTAGAACAGCCGTTAAGAATGTAGGTGGGAAGAAAAATGTACGTGTTCCAAGAATTATTCCATTTGAACCAAAATCTGGTGGGATTTTACCTTTAATCCCAATCTTTGCAGGCCTATCAGCTCTCGGAAGCCTCGCTGGGGGCGCAAGTGCGATAGCGAAAACTGTTATCGACTCAAAGAATGCTCAAAAGAAACTAGAAGAAGATAAACGTCACAACAATGCAATGGAACATCTAGGCAAAGGATTATACCTGCGAAAAAACGCTAAAGGTGGCTTTGGATTATATTTAAAAAAGACAAAAAACTTCCGCTGAAGCTACCTAATAGGCCTTTAACCAATGTGGATTTAAATAGATTTGTTAAACTACTTAAAATTTCAAATTTCCGCGGCGTGTTCATGCGAGATAATTTACCACGTAGCCCTCGTAAACATGAATGTGCTATTATTAATCTCGACATTTCCACAAACCCGGGTACACATTGGGTAGCTTACAGAAAGATGAACAACGATATAGAGTACTTTGATTCATATGGTTGCTTGAAACCACCGCGAGAACTAGTATCCTACTTGAACGGTGGAAGAATTTTCTACAATAACGATCAATATCAAAGTTATAACCAAATTAACTGTGGACATCTTTGTTTAAAGTTTCTCTACAATGGAACCATCTAACGATATATTGAGAAGTGCCATTTGCATTTTTATGAAAAATATAACGAGCGTTGTTTGGTATGAACTACCTCAAGATATTCGTCGCGCACTAGAAGATTATTTACCCTGCAAGAAAGACTATGATAGACATGAATGGAGTGATGTTTGCGGCATGTATATAGAAAGTAGATGTGTATTTTGTAATGTGTCATATTATGAGAAAAATTTGTAACAGTATAAGAATGAATAAAGGAATTTTTAACATATTTTGCTATTTAATTTCATACACCTATTCAAATGTATCAGTCATGTCTCGATTGTTGACCTTGACAAGTACTTCCAACGAGTTTTCGTTTACTCCTCAAGTACCTCTTGTGCTTGACCCTAACCGACAGTATTATGTAGCAGTGTTGGGATTTCATACATTTAATTCGTTTCCAAACATCGATGGCGAAAAGTTTTACTACTACGAGAAAAATGATCGAAAAAAGTTGTGTAGCATCGATATTCCGTCTGGATCTTATGAAATTACCGATATCGAAACGTATATTTATAACGCATTAATCGATAAATATAATTCGATTCGAGATAATGAGTTCATCTTAAGACCCAACAACAATACGCTCAAGTGTGAAATCTTTAGTCAAGATCATGCTGTTACTTTCGAGAAAGATGACAGTCTCGGCAAAATATTGGGTTTCTCATCAAACAGAATATTGGTGCCAGGAAAAATGCATTCTTCGGACCAACCTGTAAACATTATAAAAGTATCGAGCCTACTTTTTGAATGCAACATTACCGAAGGAGCCTTTTACGAGGACAGACCTGCGCACACCGTTCTACATTTTCCGATAAGTGTTGATCCTGGTTTCTCTATTGACGAACGTCCTCATAATCCTATATACATACCAGTAAGCAATAGCATACGTGAAATTGCCAACATTACCGTTAGCGTACTCGATCAAGATTTAAGACCAGTCAACTTTAGAGGAGAGAAAAGTACACTTCATTTGGATTTTAAGGAAACGATATAGATGGGTTTAATTATAAAACAAAGCTCTACGCATCAATATCCATTAGTCTCACGCAAATCTTACAAGCGACGTGACGTGTCTGCTGTCAATAAAGCCTTTCTTGTTTCCATTGGATTACAGCTAAAAGATGTCAAAACGTCAATACATTCGACGACAGGTTCAGGAACCTCAACCACCTATTTTAGATCTGTACCAGAAACCTCAGTTCGACGATACTATTAGAAAAGAAGAATTTCGTACATATACACCTTACATCAAGTCATTTAATAATAGCGACGTTGTCGAGTTTATCATCAATCAATCAGATGCATTTTTTGCCATACACGAAACACTTTTGGAAATTAAAGGAAGTATAAAGAAAGTGGGTACTGGAACTGTTTCTCTTGCACCGAATGCTGGAGCCTTCTTGTTTGATACATGTACATACATCCAAAGTTCACACGACATGGAAATAGTTCGAGATCCTGGTGTAGTTAGCACTATTCGCAGTTTGTTGTGTTACACTCCTGACGATTCCAAGTATCTCAGTACTGCAGGATGGAACTATCCCAATAATCCACATTTATCGGGAGACAGCTTTAGTTTACTGATTCCGATAAAACATATTTTCAACATTTTCAACGATTACAATAAATTAACCTATGGTCGTCAAGTGTTTCGATTTGTTAGAGCACGTAATGATAGAGACAGTATTTTAGTGGAAGAACCTAATGCCACAACAACAACAACAGTGTCTTTAACTGTTACCAGCATGGAACTGAAGGTCAAACATGTCTTTCCGAATGACGATGTGAAAATTGACCTAATGACTCCGATTAAGAATAATACGCCGATAACCATACCTTTCCGTAAATGGGAACTTAATGAACTACCTTCACTTACGGCTGGATCCCGACGTGAGATATGGAGTGTAAAGACAACTTCAGCTGTTGAACGTCCACGCTATGTCATTGTAGCTTTTCAAACTTCTAAACGAGATGACATTCACGCCAATCCAACGTTATTCGATAACATTAAGGTGTCCAGCGTACGAGTGGTTATTAATGGTGAATATTGGCCTAACGAGAGAATGCAATTGGATTTTGCGAAAAATGATTATGCTATAGCTCACTACAACTATACCCAATTCTTTCCCAGTTATACTCATTCGTCAACAAAACATCCAATCTTGGATTATAATGCTTTTAAAAAATATGCTTTGTTTACTTTCGACTGCTCCAAACAGGATGATACGTCATTTAGATCGGGAACCGTTGATATTAAGTTGGAAATCGAAGCAGATGAAGGTTTTCCTGCAGGCACTCGAGCGTACTGTTTAATTGTCCACGACAGTCTACTCGAATACTTTCCTCTAACTGAAGTTATCAAAAATATCATTTAACTTGACTTATTCAATCATATCCAATTCAGTATACTATCAGCCATCATGAGGATCGCATTAGTTGACATTCAAGGATTCACCGTAGATGGGTGGTTTGTTCCCAAAGAACTTAGCATTGAAATTGGCTTTAAACATTGCCATTATATATTTAAACCTCCACAACCGTTTGCTACATTAAGTAATCAAGATAAGAAGACTGCTGTGTACTTGGAGAAAAACGTGCATGGTCTTCGGTATTCTAATGGAGATGTTAAATATTCAAAAATAAATAAAATACTGGAATCTAAGTTGTTGTATGCAGCTGACTACATCTACGTTCGCGGAGAACAACAAGCAGAATTTTTAAGATACAAATGTTATATGCTTGACGTCTGTCCCATAATTATTGATGTTTGCAAGTTTGATGATTCTCCATACTCCACTGGAGGCTTTGCTCCACATGAATACAACTGCCACGCTACTGGACTATTTTCCTGCTCCTCGATAAATGTGGATCACCTCCGTCAATGGCTGTGTAACAAAATATTACCTATATAAATTGGATTTTTTTAAATAAAAGATTAAAAGTTTTATTTTAGTTTTATTTTAACAGTTTTACATATTTATTTTAATGCAAGATGATTCGCATTTACGATTTACAAGAAATTTTTTAATGATATTAATCGCTATAAAGGCATTTATTACGAATATAATACTTAAGAGTATAATCGATAAACCATATTGATCGATGTCATCATTATTAGTTTTGTACCATTTTGAATCACTTTCGGTGTTATTTGGGGATATTAGCTTGATCTTATAGAATGCTCCTCCTGATTTTGGTATCGCTTTGAAAAATACTGGAAGCTGTCCATAATTCACCACTTCATGATCCATTAGAGTCCAGTTCGGTCGATTACAATCAGTTTTTTCATCATTAAAACATATCGCCTGGTTCTTAACGTTGTTTGGAACGTTTGTATAAAGGACATTGTTAACAATAGCTGTAAGGATGATGAATGAAGTTGTTAGTGGAGGCATCTTGTCGGTTGAATTCTTTTTAACGGGTATTGTGTTGTTTTTGGTAACTTTCTTTCTGACAAATTAAACTCTGCAAATCGTTTTTCAATTGCAGTTCTATCTTCGTACCACTGTATATCGGCTTTTAACTTTTGTATTTTTTCGTACAACTCTTCTAATCTACACCGTATGGAAGTCATCGATGAAATAAATGTCTTTCGCTCCAAAAGCCAATATAAATAATATTCTTAGTCACCCCCACTACCCTGGTATAATAAATAGAAATAAATGTTTTAATTCTTTATTCAAAAATACTGCTATTTAATTCACTAATTGTATCTTCCTTATAATAATACAAATATTCCCTTAATGCTAAACTTACAATACTAGTATCACAAGAAGCCTCACAAAATGAATATAAAATGTCTATTGGTTGTAAATCGTTTTTGAATGAAGTAGCAATTTTTAACGCATTACAATAGTAATCTAAAAATCTCAGTCCTTCGAGAAAACGAATGCGTGGTAAAATTAACTTTTCATTTCCTTCAATAAGATTTTTAACATCTTTTTCAAATATCTGCAAAGTAACACCAAGTTTCTTAACGTTGAGCCATTTAAGTTGATCTGTCGCTTGAGTTTCAATTGCTAACAATTCACAACATTCTGGAGGTTCATCTTCACAATAGCATTGCAGAGGCATCAGGAAAAACTGATTATATTTACGATTAAGTTCATCGATGAATTGGATCCAATCACATATACCGAACGATATCTCATTATTCTCGCTGCTTAATTTAACACCCGGTCCAAATGATCGAGCTGAACTTAATCCAACTAATACTTTTAAATGCTCAAAATTATACAAAGTATTAAGCAGCATCATTTCACTTTTGGCTCTTACTTCCACACTGTTCATGTTGTAATGACTACGTTTTACGAAATAACGCTGTGAACATGAACACGTTTAATTATATCTTCTTACCTCTCCACACCTGCCTCTCCCACGCTAAAACTATGTTGCGCAATATTTCGTAAGACTATTCATTTATGCATCACATGCCGGGCTTAATTTTTAACTTCCTGCCTCCATGAGAGAATATATTTTATCTTACATTAAATAATCGAATTGGAATGTGCACGTGTTTCCGGCTATATATCGTGATCGCGTGAGACATTTTTAATAGCCGGCGTATCCGATGATGTCATTATTCTCAGTAGCAAGATCTATTTTATAAAGATTTCAACTGATCATGTAAAGTATAAATTGAAAAATAAACGAATTTTTGTTATTATGGTAATCGATAAAATATATACGAGGTAACTCGTAAAATATAAATTGAAAAAATTTAGAAGTTTTACGCTAATGGTTGTAGGTTTTAATTACAAAAAATACGAGGAAAAATTGCTCTCTTTGTCTGTCATTCGTCTTCTTCTCTTTGTCAATTCATAGAACGCAGTCACCGACCAGCGATTGAACATCGTTCTCATTGGTTACGTTGGACGTGTAGCTTCGTTATTATTGGGGGGGGCGTCTTTTCGGGAGGAATGGGGGGACTGGGGGCGTCTTTTCGGGGAATGGGGGGGACTGGGGGCGTCTTTTCGTTAATATTGTGGTACGACTCCACCATTAGTCGATGCACGTCTTTCTCATTGGCCGTTGATGCACACCATTGGCCTCCAACGTCACGAGGATGTCCGCCATTGGTCGAGGACACGTTTCTGTGGCATCATTGGTCGAGGAAAACGTTCTAACGTCACGAGGAGGGTGTTACTATGTCACCATTGGTCCCTCATCGCTATACCGCCATTTCTATGTTGTTTATTCAAATTCTAAGCTGTCATTGGTCGCTGGGGGTGTTGCTATTCCCACCACTGACGCTGCTATGCTGCCATTGGTCAACGACACGTTTCGACGTCACGAGGACGTCCACCATTGGTCAGCAAGACATTGGGGGACGTTCCTATGCCACCATTGGCCTGCTATTCCCACCACTGACGCTGCTATGCTGTCATTGGTCGACGACACGTTCCGACGTCACGAGGACGTCCTCCATTGGTCAGCAAGACATTGGGGGACGTTCCTATGCCACCATTGGCCTGCTATTCCCACCACTGACGCTGCTATGCTGTCATTGGTCGACGACACGTTCCGACGTCACGAGGAGGGCGTTACTATGCCACCATTGGCCTGCTATTCCCACCACTGACGCTGCTATGCTGTCATTGGTCGACGACACGTTCCGACGTCACGAGGAGGGCGTTACTATGCCACCATTGGCCTGATATTCCCACTACTGACGCTGCTATGCTGTCATTGGTCGACGACACGTTCCGACGTCACGAGGAGGGCGTTACTATGTCACCATTGGTCCCTCATCGCTATACCGCCATTTCTATGATGTTTATTCAAATTCTGAGCTGTCATTGGTTGCTGGGGGTGTTGCTATTCCCACCACTGACGCTGCTATGCTGCCATTGGTCGACGACACATTCCGACGTCACGAGGATGTCCACCATTGGTCAGCAAGACATGGGGGGACGTTCCTACGCCACCATTGGCCGAGGGGCGTGGTCTAGAGACACGAGGTACGTTCCTACGTCACCATTGGTCGAGGGGCGTGGCCTCGAGACCCTAGGCACGTTCCTACGTCACGAGGGGGGCGTGGCCTTGACCCATGAGGATACGTACGCTTGACGATCGACGTGTGACGTCACTTCCGCTCCAGAAGGAACCCTATCTATCTACTTTTACATAAATTTAAAATCATAAAATGTGAGTCATATCCATAGAGGTGATGAAATATAATAGGCACTACAAACAATTTTCTAAAGTTAAGATTGCAGGCTTGGTGTGCGAAACCCCTAAATTTTCCTGTGAAATGGTCGTGGTCTCTAACAATTATGTATTTGATTGAAAAACGTTTACTACAAATATGACATGATGTTACCTTACATGTATCTAGTTTTTCAATCATAGGCACTATTGTCTTTATTTTCGAATTAACAAATTTTAAAATGTTCATCATACGCTCCGCAAAACAATCCATACAATCTTCACCTCGATAGCTATCGAAATAAGAAATACTATCATCATAAGAACATTTTACATAGTAGCCTATAAGAAATACTATCATCATAAGAACATTTTACATAGTAGCCTGTGCTACACGGAACGTGTTTTTGATATTTTAAAGTTTTATTAACACTATTTTTATTAAAATTTTCCAACTCACATTCAAAATCTGCATAAACGGCATAGGGAGTAGTTAGCTTTTACGTAAAATTTCTAGATTCAACATTATCATATTTAGGAAAGTTAATTTTATATTTATTTAATTTACAACACACTTTTTCATGCTCAACTAATTTATTTTGCTTATGAAAATAATTCATACATCTATCGCAAATAATTTTTTGTGACTATTCTTAATTATTTGACTACTAACCAGACGCGAAAGATTTTTAATCCAACAATAGTGATATTTAATCTCTTCGTCATCAGCTGGTGGGGTATCATAATCATTTAAGCGCGGATAATATTTATTTTGAATTAAGTGTAAAATGCCTTTTTTTCTGTTTTAATTAATTCTAAAGCATAAAAATTAATGGAAATATGATTTAATTTTTCAAAATTTTGAAATTTGTGATAATGGCATCTTCTTCTTTAAGTGCCATAACCGCGACGAATGTTGGCAATCATCATGGCTATTCTGACTTTCGAGGCAGCTGCTCTGAACAATTGCCTTGAGCTGCAACCAAACCACTCTCTCAGGTTCTTCAACCAGGAAAAGCGTCTTCTTCCTACGCTTCTCCTACCCTTTACTTTTCCTTGAGTTATGAGTCTCAAGATGTTGTATCTTTCGCCTCTCATCATATGTCCGAGATATTGCAATTTCCTTTCTTTTATTGTATTTTCCATTTTATCTGATCCAGGTATATGCGCCAACGACGGATGCAACAGAAGATGAAGTAGAAATATTCTACCAACAAATTGAAGATGCACTGAAAATGACAAAGAACAGGGAAATCACGGTAGTTATGGGCGATTTCAATGCAAAAGTCGGCAAAGGAAGAGCTGGAACAGTAATGGGAGACCAAGGACTAGGGGAACGTAACGATAGAGGCAATCGTCTAATACAATTCTGCCAAGAACAAAGTCTAATAATCACAAACACGTTCTTTAAATTACCAATGAGACGGTTATATACATGGCGCTCACCAGCAGATAAACCGGAAAAAGTTGTAAGAAACCAAATCGACTATATAATGATTAAAGAGAGATATCGTAACACCATCAAATCAGTTAAAACATATCCAGGAGCAAATGTCGCATCAGACCATAACCCACTAATCGCTAATGTCACGCTTAAGCTTAAACGTATAAGAAAACCACAAAGAACTCCAAAATTAGATGTTAGAAAACTGAAAGAAGTTGATATAAAAATCAAACTTCAACAGAAAATATACGAAAACATTGATAAATTAGATACTAACCCTTACGAGATAAACGAACAATGGGAAACACTAAAACACTGCCTCCTCGCTCCATGCAAAGAGATATTAAAAGAACCGATACGAAAGAAAGACAATTGGATGACCGACGAGATACTCGGCATGATGGAACAACGAAGACAAGCCAAGAACAAAGACAGTCACAATTACAAAATCATTAACAACGAAATCAGAAAAAAGATAAGAGAGACAAAACAAACTTACTATGAGGAAAAATGTAAAGAGATAGAGGATCTT
The DNA here is from genome assembly GCF_040954645.1 of Diabrotica undecimpunctata. Classification (NCBI taxonomy): domain Eukaryota; kingdom Metazoa; phylum Arthropoda; class Insecta; order Coleoptera; family Chrysomelidae; genus Diabrotica; species Diabrotica undecimpunctata. The sequence continues at coordinate 91,006,269 of NC_092803.1, read as the reverse complement.
CAGAACAAATACGACCTATTCAACATACATAAAAAGGTTAAAGAAATGGCAGGACTGCAAAAAAGAAACCACAATACAACTCTTTTAGATAAAAATGGAAATACTATGATAACGACTGACGAAAAACTAAAACGATGGGAAGAGTATATGGAAGAGCTCTTCGACGACGAAAGAGGAAACCCACAAGACTTGTCTTTTGAGGACAGAGAAACAAGTGCAGAAATTACAAAGGAAGAAATAATGTATGCACTAAAGAACACCAGAAACGGAAAAAGCCCGGGCCAGATCAACTGCCTATTGATATCCTTAAAATAATAGAAAATGAGTACATTGATGTCCTCTTAAAGCTTTTTAATAAAATTTATCAATCGGGTGACATACCCAACGAATGGTTGACCTCAACATTCATTTGTCTCCCAAAAAAGAAAAATGCTAGAGAATGCACTGACCACCGTACCATAAGCCTGATGTCTCACACACTTAAATTGTTTTTAAAGATCATTCATAAACGCATTTACAAAACACTTGATATGGATATTGAAGAAACTCAATTTGGATTCCGTAATGGCGTAGGTACCCATGAAGCTCTATTTGCATTCAACGTACTAATCCAGAGATGCTTGGATGTGAACCAAGATATGTACGTCTGTTTCATAGACTACAACAAAGCTTTCGACAAAGTCCGCCACAAAGAGCTAATGGAGATCCTCAAAGCAAAACAAATACAACACAATGACCTTCGAATTATAACAAATCTATATTATAAACAGCAGGCACACGTACGCATTAATGAACACACATCAGAAGAGTTCGAAGTTAAAAGAGGAGTGCGACAGGGGTGTGTATTGTCACCACTACTATTCAATGCATACTCTGAAGAAATTATGAAAAGAGCTCTTGAGGGAGAAACAGCAGGAATCAAAGTCAATGGAACACCAATTAACAACATTAGATATGCGAACGATACTATCATAATAACAGACAACCTCCGAGACCTCCAAAAGCTAATGAACAAGATAGTTGAGTATGGAGAGGAATATGGATTATCAATAAACACCAAGAAAACCAAATTTATGAGGATATCAAAAACCCAAAATAATGGTGAAAGCCTGACAATTAACGGTAGTGCTTTAGAACAAGTTGAAAACTACCACTATCTTGGCACAATAATTAATCACACAAACGATTACTCCAAAGAAATCAAAGTTCGAATAGAGAAAGCACGTACAAACTTCAATAAAATGAGAAAGGTACTTTGTGCAAGAGAACTAAAATTGGACTTGAGAGTTAGGCTGGCAAGGTGCTATATTTTCTCGACTCTGCTTTATGGGATAGAAGCATGGACAATTAACGCGTCGACTGCTAAAAAGTTGGAAGCATTTGAAATGTGACAGCAAGCAAGACACGAAAGCTGCAATACCTGGGGCATGTTATGCGTAATGAGAGATACAACCTACTTCAATTGATTATACAAGGGAAAATCCAGGGCAAGAGAAGTGTAGGAAGAAGAAGAATCTCATGGTTGCGTAACTTGAGGGAATGGTACGGATGCACATCAATTGAACTATTCAGAGCAGCAGCATCTAAGATCAGAATAGCCATGAGGATTGCCAACCTCCGTCGCGGAGATGGCACGTGAAGAAGAAGATTTTCCATTTCCCTCTCTCTGCCTATTCTCCTTAACACTTTGTATTATTGATTCTATCTACCCATGAAATCTTTAACAATCTTCTAAATGTCCACATTTCAAACGCGTTAAGTCGATTTAGTTTATTTCGGTTTATTGTCCATGATTCAGCTCCATAGTAAAGTACACTGTGTACATAGCAGCAAATTACAAACCAAGCAAACGTAAGAGAAGAGCCTGTCAATCCATCGTATATATCTAAAGATGGTATGCATTGGTTAAAAATACCTTATCCTCAGACACGAAGAATTGTAAAAAATATTTTGAAGAAACAATCAGGTCTTACTACGTATAGTTCGAATTTTACCACTAGAATTAAAGCATTTTTGTTGTTTTTCTCAGACGATATTTTAGGAATCATAGTACTTCAAACAAATAATAAAGCCGAACAGGTAAATATCTTTATTTGATAATAACTATTTATCAGTTTGCATCTTACACATCATCAGATTCGAGTTTTTTGTAATATGTTTCAGTTATTTTATTCTTATTGTTGATAGGTAATAGGACATAAACGTATTGTAATGTCATGGGTAATTTTTTTTAGATAATAAACAAATGGAATGAAACAAATCCAAATAAACCAGCACGTACTTGGCGGCTAACTGATCATATAGAGATTCGCGCTTATTTAGGATTTCTGCTTATTTAAGGAGCACTTCAAGCTACAAAAGAGGCCCAAAAAATGTTATGGTGTACCGATAAAAAATATGCTAGGCCTATTATTCCGGCAAGTATGTCACGTAATAGATTTCAGTTGCTTACAGCATTTATTCGTTTTGATGACTATTCTACCAGCGCTGAGCGTAAAGCGCGTGATAAACTGGCACCTATTAGAGAGGTGTTCGATACTTTTGTGAAAAATTGTACTATGGAATATTCATCTGGACCGCATCTTACCATAGATGAACAACTGTGTGTATATGAAAAGCAAGCCTGATAAATATGGCTTAAAGATTTGGGCGATGGCAGACAGCGAAAATGCTTACAGTATGAATTTACAAGTTTATCTTGGAAAAAAGAATAACGCACCCGAAAAAAAATCAAGGTCAAAGAGTTGTGCTTAACCTTATTAAGCCACTTGGCTCTGGGTATAGCATAACTACAGATAATTTTTTTACAAGCTTACCACTGGCCGAAAAACTATCAAAAAAAGGACTAAGCCTATGTGGTACTCTGAGTAAAAATAAAGCATGTATTACCAACGAGTTGCTACCCAAATCGTTCAAGCCTGTTCATTCTAGTATGTTTGCTTTTTCGAAAGACCATACTATGGTTTCTTATGTTACCAGCAAAGGCAAATCGGTTATTTTATTATCTACTGAACATCATGATGATGCTGTTACCGATGAAACATTAAATAATAAGCCAGATATTATACTGCACTATAATCATACAAAAGGTGCAGTAGATACCACAGATAAGATGGTAAAGCAATACCCTGCTCATAGGATATGGCTAGAAATATCAGACCAGAAATCCAAATATTGGATTTGGTATGCTTACATCTTATGGTGTATCAAGTACCCGGATTCATCTAGAGAAAAAGATGATAGACGTAATTTTTTACTAAATCTAGGAGAAGCTTTAGTAAAAGAAAATATTACCAGGCGATATAATGAGGGAGTACGATTGAGTAAGACGTTGAAGCAGTACATGCAAGATGTCGTTCCAGAGTTGGCCTTGGTGAAGATGCAAATGGAAGCAGCCTGTGAACGATCTTCAAGTGGACGTTGTTACTTATGTAGTCGAAATAAAGATCGTAAATCAAGGCAATTTTATAAGCAGTGTAAAAATTTTGTATGTGCAGAACACCATATCAAGGAAGTAATTTGCACCCGATGCCAAGAAACTTCAGACTAGTTTTTGGTCCCTAAGATGTATTTTGTATTCCTACTGTTAATTTAATTAAATGATGAAAATTATTTTTTTGTTCGATATACCCTTTGATGTAATAAAAATGTGTTAATTTAAGATTTTATTTCATTTTCTTATAATAAAAATTAAATATACGCATTCTTTTCTCTGGGGTACAAATGAAACCCACATGGGACTTCACGTAATTTTATCGACGTGGGAAGACGAATGTAAACTTCCATGAAATGTATCATTTGCCAGTGGATGGATTGCTTAATAATAAAACAATAGAATTTGTGCGCTGCCCGCGTTGCCAACACAGTGATAACGAATTTAGAGTAAGCTCTCCATAGCAGAAACATCATCTGCAATGGTATTTTCCTCAAAAAACGGATGAGTCACAAAAAGATGCAGAAATGGTTGTTCAGATGTGGCAAAATGTTTCAAACTTACAATGGTTACAAATCCTACTCTAGATCCTCCTGATATTACCATAGCTATGGTTAGAAAAACTCATTATTTTAGATCAAAGTGTATGGGTAATGATGAATGTCCGACTAAAGTAGGTCATGGTGTTTTAGGACATTTCTATTTTCCTGATCCCATCGGTACATGTAAAGAAATCCATTTAGATATTGACAAGTCCTGGCATTTTGGAAATAATTCTAATATACCCGAAGGTCGTACTAGTTTTCTTATGGTATTGGCTCATGAAATTGGACATGCTCTCGGCATTGGTCATAGTGATACTCCAAATACTATGATGTATAGTGTCTATCAGAATAAGATTAGTGTTCTACATGATGATGATATAAATGCAGTACAATATCTATATGGGGCTAAAAATAGAAATAAATATGCTACAATCCCAAAGTTTACAACACCAGCAACTACAAGACCTACAACACGTAAGCAACCGATCGACCCAAGGCATACAACAACAACAAATAGCTCAACAACGTCAAGACCTACAACGCGTAAGCAACCGATTGGCCCAAGGCATACAACGACAACAACAGCTAGCTCAACAACTTAAAAGCAGCCGATCCTCAAAAATTTGTGTGACATTGTTCCCAATTTTATGTTTCTAGCCACTGCTCCAGAATTTCCAAACTACCGATTATATATTGCTCATGATAAGTTTATATGAAAACTAGACTTGAACGAAATGATTATTCCATCTCAACCTAAACTTTTTGCTGATTATATTTCTACAGAATTACATAAATACACTTTACAACACATTTTTCAAACAACAAACGGTGATTTGGTTACAGTTGTGTCTCCAAACAAATATTTTTCAGCATCATTCCCTAGTATTCAATCTATATGTATAATGTCCTATACATTTTATAATAATATGTCATATATAAAATGTTTTAATGATTTTACTAGCGATTTACAGAGAGGACAGATAAAAGACATATTGCCTGGAATACCTAAAGATATTTCTCTGGCACTTCGATGGATTGATGGCCATATTTACTTTTTCCGTAAAAATACTTACTATAAATTTAATAAATTTACAAGAAAAGTTATTGAAGCAGGACTATTTAATTGGAATCTATTTGGAGTGCCCTGTCCAAACGAAAATATCTTACAACAATTAAAAACTCTAATATCTAAACTTGTATCTGTATATAATTAAATTTTAATAGTAAATAGATGTATTTTTGAACAATAAAATACTTTTTTTGCTATACGCTGTTTTTATCCACCCGGTATACACGCTAATCAATGATAACGCTAGTCTATACGCACAATTTTTATTTTAAAAATATTTAAAAATAAATTTTTAATCCTAAACGTTTTTAGAAATTACGCCCTTTAACTTATATTTACATATAAACCCGTAGTAGATTTTATACCAACCCTTTATACCCATACAAACACGTAATTTTATACCATCCTTTATACCCATACAACTCCGTATTTTTTTTTATATTAATTATCGGCGCGTGTTATTAATGTGGCTCTGTGGGTCAGCGACATGCGTTTCTACCTTCAAAGCTATGAGACGGCGGATCGAATCACACAAGGAAGACTTTTATATTTAATAATTTGGATTAAAATGGTCTTATAGATAGTGGATAATAATTGAAATATAAAAATAATTTGCATGATCGTAACCTGTAACGTCACCTACGTCACACGTTCTCTCTCGCACTCATTGATTTTCCATGACGTCACACGTTCTCTCTCGCACTCATTGATTTCTCTATCCCTCACAGAACCAGCATAATTCATCTACTACTCATGTCATAGTTCATTTTAGAGTCAAACATTTTAGTCTACTAGACTTTAAAGAGTCTGGCGATCGATGGCACGCTAGCCCATTCCTTGTAACTAATGTTGTTTTTGTTGTTTAATTTTAAACCAGCGATCATCTAAAATATATTATTAAGAAATCTCGACTCATTTAATAGGTCATTTTTTTATTTTGTTTTTGTTGTTTTTTTTATCAACAACTTCTTTTTTTTTAGGGCAATTGTAGCAGTGAAAAAATTCCTTAAAACTTATATTTTCCTTAAATCTTTAAATCAAATAATAAAATTTTTAAGTACGCTCCTGCTTAGTATAAAATATTGCCGAGTCTTTGTGTTTATTTTCTAAATTCCGGTTACTGCTGGAAGTTAAAATAGTTCATATATGGCGTCTTAGTTATACAATTCCAAAATCAAACTGGAAGTGATTCAAGGTTATTTTACGATCATTTTCAGCGTCTAACAGAATTTTAGCTTGTTCTGTGGTATGGACCGCTTAAGGTGAGACGCGAGGGGGAAGTGCCGGTACATGAAAGATCGATCGAAGTTCGAATGGCAGGTTGGAAGATTTGCTTAAACAGGACACACGTCATTATGTAGTTTGCAGAAGCCGGCAAATGTGTCGAAGAAAAAGTGATTTTTACTCAAAGTAATGTGTCAACTCTGAACGAGTATTCACTGTTTTTTTTTTGTTGAGTGCCATATCTCATATGAGAGATTTGAAATGGCGTTTTACAACAGTTTTGAAGATAACCTCATGTTGTCATTGTGTTGTACCTGTTCCAGTCTTTAAAGGAGACGAGTTTTCAAGGTTTGTGTTCCAGCCAGTGCTGGCTTCCACCCTCATTTTCTTATCATCCCTGGTCGTCGTCTCAGTTTTACCCCCAAACATTTAGAAGGTCCAGTTTTCAACCTCAGAAATGTTAAGAAAAGTAACTTTAGTGCAATCCAGGTAACATGTTTGTGTTTGATTTTTAAAAGAAGAATAAACATTTTAATAATAATATTTGCTTTCGTTAAAATTTTAAAAATTTGTAACAATTAAAATTATATGTCTTAAAGCGTGTTTAGCTGCCATTTTAATTGTTATCCGTTTTAAAATTCAATATTGACATATGACAGCTAGCTTTATTATTCTTGACATTGGTTTTTTTGTTTTTAAAAGAAAGTTAACCTCTTTATAAATAATTTCATTTTAAAAATATCTTTATTTGTAATATTTTTTTTTTGCCACAGTTTATAGCTCAGTATTTTTTTTGTAAGTTTTGTAGCATCTTGTAAACGGATTTTGTAAACAAAAAGGACATGTAAGTTTTTCTTTGTTATTTTTATATTTATCTTTGTAGCTATTAATATAGTATTTTGTACAATTTAATATCTGTAACTGTTTGTGGTGGGACTGTAATAAATGTTTAATTTATTTCTCTGAACCATTTTGTCTTTTTATTTTAGAAAAGTCTCCCAACCCCTTTTGTATTTCTTTTTTAGGAATGAAGAGCCTTTTTCCTTCATCCAGCAAGACAAGGATTCTTCGAAGCGGTGTCCTTATTTTAAGTTGCTAGAGGTCCTTCTTGTTGTTGTTTTTTACCCATTTGTCTAGGAGATTCATGTAAGTACCCATTTGTTTCATTTTTTTGTAGTTGCACCAATCCAACCCCCTTGTCATTCACTTATCCATGACCCAGCTACTCCAAATAAACCCTAAGAGCCGTTCGCACAGTTTCGTTTATTTTCCTTGCTCTATCTCTGCCCCAATTTTCAACCTCTTATAGCAATACCCTATGTGGTAGGCAAAATATTTCGTTACAATATTTAAAATCATTTGTGTTTTCTTCATTAGCTTCATTAGCTAATTTGAAGTTCTTCACTCTCCTCTGCAGAGCCGACTTGCTTACACCATGCTTTTGGATACATTCATCAATGACATTTGATTTTCTACAGCATCTTCTACTACAGAGTGCATAGGCCTTACATATACTTCATGACCCTCTAGGCTTTTTTCGAGAACTGCTGACAGTTGGGATATTGCCTTCCATGGATCAGAATCAATGGAAGGCAATAGTAAACGCGGCAAAAACTCACGAAGAGTTGTAAAAGCCAATGATGATGATGATGATGCTGACAGTTGAGATCTTGGATGTCTCAGCATATACAATTCTGCAAAGAATGAAAATGTTTAGCATATTTTAATATATTTCAACATTTACCGCAATATGTTACCATATCCCAGTATGGACCGCTTTTTTATTTTCACTGTGGACCATGGCGCATCAAAATGCAAATGACCAAAAATTTTATCAAAGTGGTAAAGCTAGGTTTAAACAGAAAGTAGGATATTACGGTTATGTGTGTTTTAGATATCCATACCAAATTCAAGTTAAAAAGGAAAGATTTCGGCGGATTATTCAAAAAAATCTGAACATGGAAATAACAATGTTCAGCTGAGCATTCACCTGAATTTCCAAAATATCGAAACGCACAGTACTAATTGAAAAACTAACAAGAGATTTGGAGGTAACACTTTTATGATAGCACACACACTGAAATATATCTCTGCCGCGACGATAAAGTAGCTAGGAGAGTAACATTCCGACTATGCAGCGCGTCCCACTATGTACCAGTTTACCCTACACATGACAAAACAATAATTAAAAATCTAACCAAACAGTGTGACATATGTCAGAGAAATAAGCATGGAAATATCATTAATTTTAACACACCTAAATACATTTTGGCCACTGAACCAAATAAAAATGAAAATCAGATATCTGATATCTGAAAATCAGATAAAAAACATATTTTCATCATTGTAGATATTCTTTCTAAATTCATAAAATTATACCCAACCAATAGAACTAATGTTGAAATAATAAAGTCAGCATTTTCAGATTATTTTAATAATATAGGTAAACCCAAAACATGTAAGGTAAAGGGGGCAAACATCTTTATAATTTTTGTTTTACGCAGTTAATGACTTGTTGAAAAATGATAGCCACAAGAGCGCTAAGGACTGCTACATCTGCGACACTAATTGCTGTTAGTATTGACTAAAAATCTTTACACATTTTTGTACAAAAAATAAGTTTGCAGGGTGTTACAGGTGTCAATGTTACACCGTATTCGGTACAACATTGACACCCATTTTAAAATCCATTTCTGGAGCAATGTTGCCCGCGCGCAGGGTAGTAGATAGATAGGGTTCCTTCTGGAGCGGAAGTGACGTCACACGTCGATCGTCAAGCGTACGTATCCTCATGGGTCAAGGCCACGCCCCCCTCGTGACGTAGGAACGTGCCTAGGGTCTCGAGGCCACGCCCCTCGACCAATGGTGACGTAGGAACGTACCTCGTGTCTCTAGACCACGCCCCTCGGCCAATGGTGGCGTAGGAACGTCCCCCCATATCTTGCTGACCAATGGTGGACGTCCTCGTGACGTCGAAACGTGTCGTCGACCAATGGCAGCATAGCAGCGTCAGTGGTGGGAATAGCAACACCCCCAGCGACCAATGACAGCTCAGAATTTGAATAAACATCATAGAAATGGTGGTATAGCGATGAGGGACCAATGGTGACATAGTAACGCCCTCCTCGTGACGTCGGAACGTGTCGTCGACCAATGACAGCATAGCAGCGTCAGTAGTGGGAATATCAGGCCAATGGTGGCATAGTAACGCCCTCCTCGTGACGTCGGAACGTGTCGTCGACCAATGACAGCATAGCAGCGTCAGTGGTGGGAATAGCATACCAATGGGGCATAGTAACGCCCTCCTCGTGACGTCGGAACGTGTCGTCGACCAATGACAGCATAGCAGCGTCAGTGGTGGGAATAGCAGGCCAATGGTGGCATAGGAACGTCCCCCAATGTCTTGCTGACCAATGGAGGACGTCCTCGTGACGTCGGAACGTGTCGTCGACCAATGACAGCATAGCAGCATCAGTGGTGGGAATAGCAGGCCAATGGGGGCATAGGAACGTCCCCCAATGTCTTGCTGACCAATGGTGGACGTCCTCGTGACGTCGGAATGTGTCGTTGACCAATGGCAGCATAGCAGCGTCAGTGGTGGGAATAGCAACACCCCCAGCGACCAATGACAGCTTAGAATTTGAATAAACAACATAGAAATGGCGGTATAGCGATGAGGGACCAATGGTGACATAGTAACACCCTCCTCGTGATGTTAGAACGTTTTCCTCGACCAATGATGCCACAGAAACGTGTCCTCCACCAATGGCGGACATCCTCGTGACGTTGGAGGCCAATGGTGTGCATCAACGGCCAATGAGAAAGACGTGCATCGACTAATGGTGGAGTCGTACCACAATATTAACGAAAAGACGCCCCCAGTCCCCCCCATTCCCCGAAAAGACGCCCCCAGTCCCCCCATTCCTCCCGAAAAGACGCCCCCCCAAATAACGAAGCTACACGTCCAACGTAACCAATGAGAACGATGTTCAATCGCTGGTCGGTGACTGCGTTCTATGAATTGACAAAGAGAAGAAGACGAACGACAGACAAAGAGAGCAATTTTTCCTCGTATTTTTTGTAATTAAAACCTACAACCATTAGCGTAAAACTTCTAAATTTTTTCAATTTATATTTTACGAGTTACCTCGTATATATTTTATCGATTACCATAATAACAAAAATTCGTTTATTTTTCAATTTATACTTTACATGATCAGTTGAAATCTTTATAAAATAGATCTTGCTACTGAGAATAATGACATCATCGGATACGCCGGCTATTAAAAATGTCTCACGCGATCACGATATATAGCCGGAAACACGTGCACTTTGGAATTCTAGTTAATGTGAGATAAAATATATTCGCATGGAGGCAGGAAGCAGGTGCACATTCCGTTGTATTTAATAATTAAGCCCGGCATGTGATGCATAAATGAATAGTCTTACGAAATATTGCGCAACATAGTTTTAGCGTGGGAGAGGCAGTTAGATAAAGAGCAGATACACTACATATCGTCAGTTCAATTCTGATCATCCTTCAGACAAGTTGTGTGTTTTGTGCAGCGTCAGCAATTATACAAAGTACCGTTCGGAGAAGTTCTGTGTTTGTGAAGTGCCGGCAATTATATATACAAAAGTAAGTTTTATAATACTTAACCTTTTTTATATCATTTAGAATTCATCATTATCTTTACTAATTTCCAATTCTTAATAATTTTTCTGATTTAAACATTTTATTCAAATTACTTGGTTATATTCTCCGTTCTAAAAAAAAAAATGTTTGTAAATAGTGCGGTATTTGTAATTTTTTGTTTCTATGAAAGTTTTGTTAGTTAAAACTATTTCATTGTTAAATTAAAAAATATACATATTATAATAGATAGAATTTTTGTAAAATAATATTGCTACTCAAAGATATTTCACTGTTAAATTAAGAAATTGCTAGTCAAAGATATGTTACTGTTAAATTAAGAAAATATATATTGTTGCAGATGGACCTAAAAAAGATTAATGCATCCTCTCTGCTTACAGAGAAGACAATCAAGCCAATTAGAAAGCTAAACAGCCTACCCGTAGGAGTACCCCAGAAGATAATTGCGGCAAGAGAAGTCGATACGAAATTTGGGAAATCCATCCTTATTGAATTAGAAAAGGAGGTGACGTTCTTGCCGCAAAGGGTGGTTGAACTCTACAGGCCGCATTTGGAACATTTCAGCGAGGGAAAGTACAGCTTGGTGTTCCGAGGAAACGTTGCCACTGGAAAGGTGCAGCCAGCCGCCTCGTTTGAAATAATAGAAAATTAGAGGATAAAAAAAAATATTGGTGAGTTTTTCATTTATTGATTTATTGCTTTTTACTTAATCATGAGTAACATTGGTGATCTTAGTAGTGACATTGTACAACATTTAATTCAAGCGTGTGATGTTTTGTTTCGAAATTATACACCGCGAGAAGCGAATATTTGGTTAAATCACATTAAAAGACATTTGACTTTGTTTACTAAAGCGATTCGGTGTGGGGACTTGGAATTAGCTAAATTACGGCAACTACAGACAAACGCGGGGCATTTAAAGACAATTAAATCGGAAATTCAAAATTTCGGTCTTCGCGTGGGTGGTGGAATTACTAAACATCGTCGGGTTAAATGGGAAGATGTAAATTTCGCATTCAAGAGTAGAATCAGAACAGGTATAATTATTAATCTAGGACACAAAGATTTAATGCAATTTTTCGGGGATTGTTTTAAGTTATTTAGAATTCGAATTAAAAACATTTTAAAAAAATTAAATATGATAAAATGTAATATGACATTATGTGGAGAATTTATTAGAAAATCAAATCAAGGAGGTGATATTAACCAATTTAAATATTTTAATACCAAAAACGAAGCCATAGACGCAGGAACGGACTTGGTTTTATGGTTTCACACAAACATAGTCGATAAATTAATGTCTAAGCTATCGGAATTTGAAGAAACGGGATCAGGGTGGGCTTTGAAAAAAATAGTTTCTTTAGAAGTCAATATAAATAAATATGAAGTGGGAAATGGAGCTTCGTCGTTCATTAGACTACCAGAACAAATCCAAAAGAAGCACGCATGTATTAATATCAAAAACGATGATGAAGCATGCTTTTTTTGGAGCATAGTTTCAGCGATTTATCCAGCTAAATGCAGTTCAGATCGTACATCTTCATATCCACATTATGCGACTGTCTTAAATATCGATGGGCTAGAGACACCTATGACTATAAAGGGTATTTCAAAATTTGAAAAGTTAAATAATATTTCTGTAAACGTGTACGGGTTAGAAATGAATGTTGCTAAAGAGAGACCATTTTACGTAACAACGCCGGTAAGGCTATGCAAAACCAAATTAACTAAACATGTAAATTTATTGATTGTACAAGATAAATATTTTCCAAAATTGAATGACTACGAAGCACCTATGGCTCACGATGAATCTGTAGAAATTAAGTATCATTATTGCATGATTAAAGATATGTCTCGACTTATGTCCAGGCAGTTAAGTAAGAACCGTAATAAAAAATTTTTATGTGATAGGTGTTTGAATTATTTTAGTAGTTTTGACAGATTAAATGATCATGCAAAATACTGTGAGAAAATTAATGAATGTAAAGTTTCTTTTCCATCATATCAGAATGTTGAATTTAAAAATCATATTTATAAACAAACAACTCCTTTTGTAGTCTATGCCGATTTTGAGTCAATGTTGAACAAAGTTAAAAACAGTCCATTAAAATGCAAAACAATTAAGTATCAGCAGCATAAAGCCTTTAGTGCAGGTTATTACGTAAAATGCTCTTACGATGAATCTCTGTCGTTTTACCGAAGTTACGCAGGTGAAGATTGCATGGAGTGGTTTGCCAAGGAAATGACGTTGTTGGCGGCATTTGTGCAAGGAAAAATTAAAGATATTGTACCTATGAATGTCACACCCAGTTTTAATGCATCTAATTGTCACATTTGCGAAAAAACGTTTTCAGATAAGGATGTAATTGTTCGTGATCATGACCATTTTACCGGAGATTTTCGAGGACTCGCACACCAAGTGTGTAACTTAAATTTCAAAAAACTTTTCGTTGTCCCAATTTTTTTTCATAATCTTAGCGGTTACGATTCGCATATGATGATTAGAGATCTTGCGAAAAATGGTAGTATCAGCTTACTACCAATAAATAAGGAAAAGTATATTTCATTTACAATATACGATTCTGCAAAAATGTCGAAGTACATACAGTCTTGATCCTGCATGGTACTATACCATGCCTGGATTTTCTTGGGATGCAATGCTTAAATATACTGGATGTAAACTTGAACTGCTGAATGATATCGATAAAATCATGTTTATTGAGAAAGCTATCCGAGGTGGTATAAGTCAAGTAAGTAATCGGTATTCTGAGGCAAATAACAAATACATGCATAATTATGATCCATCAAAGCCTAGTAAATATGTGCTATATTTAGATGTCAACAATTTGTATGGTTGGGCAATGTCTCAATTCTTACCATATGGGGGTTTCGAGTGGGTCGATACCAATATTGATGTCTTGTCTATTCCTGACGATGGAGATACAGGATACATACTACAAGTGGATTTGGAATACCCAGAACACTTGCATGACTTACATCGAGATTTACCGTTTTGTTGCGAACATCGTGTGCCACCAAGAAGTAAGCTTCCAAAACTTATGACCACCTTGTACCATAAAAAAGAGTACACTTTGCATTATCGCAATCTAAAACAAGCTCTGAATGCAGGACTCAAACTAACAAAAATCCATAAAGTGTTGAAATTCAAACAGAGCGCTTGGCTTAAGCCATATATCGATCTTAATACAAAATTGCGAACTGCAGCAACTACAGCATTTGAAAAAGACTTGTACAAGTTAGCCAACAACGCCATATTTGGTAAAACGATGGAAAACATTAGGAAACATCGCATTGTAAAACTTGTATCAAAATGGGATGGAAGATATGGAGCGAAAAATTTGATTGCTAGTCCAAGATTTCATAATAGAACTGTGTTTAATGAAAATTTAATGGCAATCGAACTTAACAAAACAGAGCTCATTTTCAACAAACCATTGTACATCGGCATGTCAATTTTAGATATATCCAAAGTGTGTATGTACGATTTTCATTATAACTTTATGCTGCCATATATGGGAGTTGAAAATTGTAAGCTAATGTATGGGGACACTGATAGTTTTATCTATGAATTAAAATGTGATGACGTTTACAGAGATGTTATTAAAGCAAATTTATCCAAATTCGACACATCAGACTATTCTGAGAATAATATTTATGGAGTCAACAAAAAAGTTCTCGGAATGATGAAAGATGAGGCAAACGGTCGCATTATGACTCATTTTGTCGGACTTAGATCTAAAATGTATTCGTTTAAGATTAGTACGACGGATGAGGATCGAAATGCATTGTGGGATAAATACAAGAATAATATGGATGATGCAAATATTGAAAGACTTGCAAATAATTTAGGCGTCACAAAAAAATCTAAGGGTGTAAAATATTCAACGGTAAAAAATGACATTACTTTCGATGATTATGTTAAGTGTTTAAACGAATTTACAACTAAAAGTGTTTCCCAATCAACGTTTCGTTCCTACGCCCATGATCTTTTTACAATAACACAAGAAAAAATTGCATTAAGTCCGTATGACGATAAACGTTACTTGCAACAAAATTCTCATGACACTTTACCTTGGGGTCATTATGAAACCACAATGATTGAGTAAAAACAAAAATTAATAAATGAAAACATAACCAATTTTTTTTTATAGCTTTATCAATCTCCACACGAAAATGGACTGGCTATTTGTTAAATGAATATGTAGAATGATAATTGTAATTTAGTGAAAATCAACATTTGTAATTATTATAAGTAGAAAATAAAAACTCTAAAAAATATACATTGTTTTCCTGTAATTTTAAGTCTCAGCTTATCTTTTCCAGCGTTGTGAGACATTCAACGTGAAAATAAAAAAAGACATGTTTGCATAAATAGCATTTATTTTGATTATTACATAAAATCATTTACAACTTTAATTTTATAATAATATAAATATTCTCTTAAAGCATTACTTAACAAAGTGTCTGTGGAAATTTCGCAAAACGCAGTTAGAGCTTCAAGTGGTCCATATAAACTGCTTCTGCTGCAAAAGTTTGATTGTATCAAATCGATAACATTTCTATAATAAGCATGAAAGTGTAAATTATCCAATAACGATACACGATGACACACCAGACTGCTGTTTACTTCTAGGATTTGGTTGACATCCCTTTCATCTAGATAGTATTCCAGACTATGCTTTTCAATAACAAGGAACTTGGTTGAATCATACACTATTTGTTTAATTTTACAATAGTCTCCACACTGAAACTCGATAGGATTGTAATCATCTTGAGAGGTGCTGTTAAAGAAATCGCAAATCTTCTGCTTAAAAATTCCGATTATATCATCCCACTCGAACGTGTTTAAACTAATTCTTGCATTCTTGTTGTGCTGACACAAAATAATGGTTGATGAAAAATCACGAGCTGGAGAAAGGCCAACTTTGATTATACACTTGTCAAGCGGAAAGGATGCTTCTAGTAAATAATAGGGTTCATTTTTGGCTGCTTCTTCGAATTTCGCCAAAACTCTATCTAATTCAGCATCATAATCGATATCCTCTGATGGTGAATCAGCAGCTACCACCATATCGTCTGATGAACTATAACCACTATCTTGAGAACTCATATTGATGAACTGGCAGGAACAACTGGGCATGAGCTTGCAGCATTTATGAAATTTATACTTTTTGTCACCCCCCACTCATTTAGTGTATATCTACGCGGTGTATGTAAAAGTAGATCCTAAATGATATCTTTAACGTTAATCCAACTATTATGGCTACTATCGAATCCCAACCATTGAACATACATCTTATTTCCACGTCTGCGCAGTACTTTCTCTACTAAATATATGTCTTTATTTTTTGTTTTCTGTGCTCCTTTGATAGGCGCTCCAGTCATATCTTCAATCAAGTATGTTGTGGGATTCGTTATTTTAATTTCAGTAATTTTAAACAGTTCTGTTGTCCAATTCGGTTTATATCCCTTATCGAAAATGTGTTTATTTTTACTAATGCGAACCACGTCACCAACTTTCAATTTTCTTGGACCGGCAATTTTCAAGTGAGTATAATATTTTCGTAAAATGTCATTTTCGTTAAATTTATTAACATCAATAGGTCTAAGTCGAATTTTGCTGTGTTTCGTGTTGTTGTACTCTTTTGTAATTTGAGGCAAGATATCAATCCATTTGTAAGTTCCATTAAGACTGAAATACTTGTAAAGTTTTTCCTTCAATGTTCGAATAACTCGTTCACATATGGCTGCTTTTTTAACACTAAAGGTATTATAGTGATTAATACTATGCTTTTTCATGAGATTTTGAAACTTGGAATTGAAAAATTCTGTGCCTTGGTCTGTTTGTAAATTTTTCGGACATCGTCGAGTATGAGCGAGAATATCCGAAAATGTTCGAGTAATTTCCTCACCTGTTTTCGTCTTTAATGGTCGAGTCCACACAAACTTTGAAAAACAATCAATTACAACAAGAATGAGCTTGTAAGATTTATTTTGACTGGCATAAGGCCTCATCTCAGCAAGGTCCATTTGCCACAAATCGTCTAGTCCTTTAATGATTGTTCGTCGACGAGGATAATTTTTTCGTGCAGGCTTGTGTAGCTCGTTAACTAGTTGTATCTTCTCCTCGGTAAATGCCATGTCTAGCTTCCAACGATTCGATTCTTTGAACTAACGCTAATTCGTTGTTCCGTTGGCTTTATTATGTAAGAGGTAATCTTCCATTACATTAAGACGCTCATCTAAATCATGTGATTTAAGATCCGCCGTTTTAATCTTTTTTTCTATTTCCAACGTTTTCATCATAATTTGTGCATTTTGGTTGGCGGCATCTGTAATATTCTTCGTCATTTCTTGTTTAAATATATCAAGATCATTTTTAAATTCATGCATTTGTTTTGATAAATCAGATATTTTCGAAGCAGTCATTTTATTCTCATCAGACAACTCGTTAACTTTTTTACTTAAATTAACTTCTATTTTACTAATGGAGTTTGAGATTTTTTGTTCGAGTTGAGTATCTTTTTGAATTCTATTTTTTTGTATCAAATTAATCTCTTTTCTTAGAAAAGTTTTCGCACGAACAATACTGTCATCTACATATTTCTTATTGGAAAGATGATTACCTGCTACAGGAGGATCTCGTGTAATGTCTTTATGTACTTCATGTATCTGGTTTTGTAAATCCAAAATGGATTGCTTTAAGCCTTCACGTAGCTTTTTAACAACTTGTTCATTAGAACGGTAATGATGACGACCAAACTTGTCAACACTCATGTTGGAAATGATGTTCCAATAATCCAAACATTAATATATAATATCTGCTTCACGTAATTCGTTGATAATGGCAACAATTTCGTTATTGTGGGATGTGTTTCCTGCTTCTTGGGAAGCAACCAGCAATTTGAGTCTGTCGCATAGTTCGTTTGGATCATCCCAATATACATATTCAATAGGATTATCGTTGTAGATCAAATGAGAATTATCGACGAGCCCTGACCCTTTGGAGCTAGATGGTGAAGATAACGATGTTCGAGGAGACGTTGTCATCGATGATGAACGAGTCGTTTTTGCTAAACGAACAAGACCTTCGAAAGGTTGTCTCTTTAATGCAGTAGATCGAGTTTTCGGTGGCGATTTCTTTGTTGTTTCATCGGTAGGTTTAAATAGCGGTTTGATAATATGATGATATTTTTTCCCAGTTGCACCTTTAAGACGACCTTTGGAATCCAGATGAACTTCTGTACTATTTAATAAACTTTTATAGTGCTTTAAATCTGTATCATTATAATCTTCAGGGTTATCATAGAAAATTAGTTGGTATAGACCTGGCGTTCCCGGCACCCATCCTCCTTCCCCACTACCATCACTGATGACTTGTATACTACCTTTGTTTTTGTTAAAGTTTATTCGTCGTTTACCCAACATCCAGCCAATTTCATCATTGTAAATAGGTCCGTAGTTTTTATCAATTTTATTATCTTTCATCCAAAATTCTTTTATATACTTATGGCTCATTGGAGGATATTGCTCGATATATTCATCAATAGCCTCTTTCGAAACATTATTAGGATCAAATATGTCATGTTCGTTAACTTGATCGATTGATACTGCATCGGAAAATACATCATCATCTCTGGCTTCTTTTTTTATCTCTTCCTCCGTTTTCACCTCTTCTTTTTTAACGTGTCTAAGCTTGTTATTAATAGCATGATGCAACGTTTTTGACGATTGCGCAATATCTGTTAGAGGTTTAGCTATGGGCTTAAAGAGTTTATTTAGCGACTCATCTTGTTCTGTTTTACCTAACTTTAATGCCAAATACTTTTTGCGAATGACACGAGCTAGTTCGGCAACTTTACGCGTGCGCGCAGCTACCTCTTTGTCTGACATATTGTTATACAATGCGTGTTTTTCGATCATACCTACAGTTTTATAAACTTGTCGAAACCTTTACGATATCGTCCGTTAGAAATATCGAAATCCTTAACAATGACGAATGTACCGTATTTGTCCTTCCAACATTCGGAACAAAATTGTTTAAATTGCTCAAATGTCATATCAGGTGATACGTGGTCATCAAAGACGTGTTTCAAATTGAGCTCATCTTGCTTAAACAATACAATAAGATTCGCATTATCACGTAAAAGTTGTTTGCCTGCTCGACTGTATGATTGACATAGGTATGCACAATCAATGTCTTTATGTCTACCCATACAGTAATATTCACGTATTGTTTGTTGTGGATCCGTTGATACGTCATCAAATATGAATATTGAGTTTGGTTTAGCTTTACTTGGGCTTATAACATCATCATTATCTTTAAATGGAAAATAACCTACTTCTTTCACAGACTCCAACACTTCCTTCAAAAATTGATACTTGGGCTGAAACAACGACTTTGAATAAACGTAAACATTTTTGAATTTAGCGCCATTCAGGTCAAAAAGTAATGCCAACATAACATTAGTTTTTCCACATCCGCTTGGACCACATATGATAGCACGAAATGAATGTGGTAGCAATGCACCATGTTTGCTGGTTCTTGTCACGTTGTCGACAAAATCCAAGTTTTCCACTGCTAGTGTCTTGTCTTGTTGAATGACCTTCATCTTGTGATTGAGATGTATTTTGTACACATGGTTATATAAAGACATTTTGCAAAAAGCGATTCATTTCAATGTTGGTCGTTCAAGGTGAAGGAGTGTTGAATTCTCTGATCAATAGTCTACCGTTTGAATTGCATGCTCCTGGTTACCAATATCTAGGACCTGGAACTAAATTACAGAAACGTCTAGCTCGTGGAGATCCGGGGATAAATCCGTTAGATCGAGCTGCGAGAGATCACGATCTCGCATATTCCCAAAGTAATTCATTGAAAGATCGACATAAAGCAGATTGGGTGTTGGAAAATAAAGCGTGGGAACGAGTTAAAGCAAAAGACGCATCTTTGGGTGAAAAAACCGCTGCCTGGTTAACTACTACAGCAATGAAAGCTAAACGAAAACTGGGTATGGGTATGAAACGTGGTAAAGGTGTTGGTTCATTTAAGCGACATGTGTTACAGCCAATTATCAAAACATTGAAACGTGCTCCTCCGTCACCAAATCTGCGTAAATCCGCTCTACTTGCACTTGCAGCAGCTAGAACAGCCGTTAAGAATGTAGGTGGGAAGAAAAATGTACGTGTTCCAAGAATTATTCCATTTGAACCAAAATCTGGTGGGATTTTACCTTTAATCCCAATCTTTGCAGGCCTATCAGCTCTCGGAAGCCTCGCTGGGGGCGCAAGCGCGATAGCGAAAACTGTTATCGATTCAAAGAATGCTCAAAAGAAACTAGAAGAAGATAAACGTCACAACAATGCAATGGAACATCTAGGCAAAGGATTATACCTGCGAAAAAACGCTAAAGGTGGCTTTGGATTATATTTAAAAAAGGCAAAAAACTTCCGCTGAAGCTACCTAATAGGCCTTTAACCAATGTGGATTTAAATAGATTTGTTAAACTACTTAAAATTTCAAATTTCCGCGGCGTGTTCATGCGAGATAATTTACCACGTAGCCCTCGTAAACATGAATGTGCTATTATTAATCTCGACATTTCCACAAACCCCGGTACACATTGGATAGCTTACAGAAAGATAAACAACGATATAGAGTACTTTGATTCATATGGTTGCTTGAAACCACCGCGAGAACTAGTATCCTACTTGAACGGTGGAAGAATTTTCTACAATAACGACCAATATCAAAGTTATAACCAAATTAACTGTGGACATCTTTGTTTAAAGTTTCTCTACAATGGAACCATCTAACGATATATTGAGAAGTGTCATTTGCATTTTTATGAAAAATATAACGAGCGTTGTTTGGTATGAACTACCTCAAGATATTCGTCGCGCACTAGAAGATTATTTACCCTGCAAGAAAGACTATAATAGACATGAATGGAGTGATGTTTGCGGCATGTATATGGAAAGTAGATGTGTATTTTGTAATGTGTCATATTATGAGAAAAATTTGTAACAGTATAAGAATAAATAAAGGAATTTTTAACATATTTTGCTATTTAATTTCATACACCTATTCAAATGTATCAGTCATGTCTCCATTGTTGACCTTGACAAGTACTTCCAACGAGTTTTCGTTTACTCCTCAAGTACCTCTTGTGCTTGACCCTAACCGACAGTATTATGTAGCAGTGTTGGGATTTCATACATTTAATTCGATTCCAAACATCGATGGCGAAAAGTTTTACTACTACGAGAAAAATGATCGAAAAAAGTTGTGTAGCATCGATATTCCGTCTGGATCTTATGAAATTACCGATATCGAAACGTATATTTATAACGCATTAATCGATAAATATATTTCGATTCGAGATAATGAGTTCATCTTAAGACCCAACAACAATACGCTCAAGTGTGAAATCTTTAGTCAAGATCATGCTGTTACTTTCGAGAAAGATGACAGTCTCGGCAAAATATTGGGTTTCTCATCAAACAGAATATTGGTGCCAGGAAAAATGCATTCTTCGGACCAACCTGTAAACATTATAAAAGTATCGAGCCTACTTTTTGAATGCAACATTACCGAAGGAGCCTTTTACGAGGACAGACCTGCGCACACCGTTCTACATTTTCCGATAAGTGTTGATCCTGGTTTCTCTATTGACGAACGTCCTCATAATCCTATATACATACCAGTAAGCAATAGCATACGTGAAATTGCCAACATTACCGTTAGCGTACTCGATCAAGATTTAAGACCAGTCAACTTTAGAGGAGAGAAAAGTACACTTCATTTGGATTTTAAGGAAACGATATAGATGGGTTTAATTATAAAACAAAGCTCTACGCATCAATATCCATTAGTCTCACGCAAATCTTACAAGCGACGTGACGTGTCTGCTGTCAATAAAGCCTTTCTTGTTTCCATTGGATTACAGCTAAAAGATGTCAAAACGTCAATACATTCGACGACAGGTTCAGGAACCTCAACCACCTATTTTAGATCTGTACCAGAAACCTCAGTTCGACGATACTATTAGAAAAGAAGAATTTCGTACATATACACCTTACATCAAGTCATTTAATAATAGCGACGTTGTCGAGTTTATCATCAATCAATCAGATGCATTTTTTGCTATACACGAAACACTTTTGGAAATTAAAGGAAGTATAAAGAAAGTGGGTACTGGAACTGTTTCTCTTGCACCGAATGCTGGAGCCTTCTTGTTTGATACATGTACATACATCCAAAGTTCACACGACATGGAAATAGTTCGAGATCCTGGTGTAGTTAGCACTATTCGCAGTTTGTTGTGTTACACTCCTGACGATTCCAAGTATCTCAGTACTGCAGGATGGAACTATCCCAATAATCCACATTTATCGGGAGACAGCTTTAGTTTACTGATTCCGATAAAACATATTTTCAACATTTTCAACGATTACAATAAATTAACCTATGGTCGTCAAGTGTTTCGATTTGTTCGAGCACGTAATGATAGAGACAGTATTTTAGTGGAAGAACCTAATGCCACAACAACAACAACAGTGTCTTTAACTGTTACCAGCATGGAACTGAAGGTCAAACATGTCTTTCCGAATGATGATGTGAAAATTGACCTAATGACTCCGATTAAGAATAATACGCCGATAACCATACCTTTCCGTAAATGGGAACTTAATGAACTACCTTCACTTACGGCTGGATCCCGACGTGAGATATGGAGTGTAAAGACAACTTCAGCTGTTGAACGTCCACGCTATGTCATTGTAGCTTTTCAAACTTCTAAACGAGATGACATTCACGCCAATCCAACGTTATTCGATAACATTAAGGTGTCCAGCGTACGAGTGGTTATTAATGGTGAATATTGGCCTAACGAGAGAATGCAATTGGATTTTGCGAAAAATGATTATGCTATAGCTCACTACAACTATACCCAATTCTTTCCCAGTTATACTCATTCGTCAACAAAACATCCAATCTTGGATTATAATGCTTTTAAAAAATATGCTTTGTTTACTTTCGACTGCTCCAAACAGGATGATACGTCATTTAGATCGGGAACCGTTGATATTAAGTTGGAAATCGAAGCAGATGAAGGTTTTCCTGCAGGCACTCGAGCGTACTGTTTAATTGTCCACGACAGTCTACTCGAATACTTTCCTCTAACTGAAGTTATTAAAAATATCATTTAACTTGACTTATTCAATCATATCCAATTCAGTATACTATCAGCCATCATGAGGATCGCATTAGTTGACATTCAAGGATTCACCGTAGATGGGTGGTTTGTTCCCAAAGAACTCAGCATTGAAATTGGTTTTAAACATTGCCATTATATATTTAAACCTCCACAACCGTTTGCTACATTAAGTAATCAAGATAAGAAGACTGCTGTGTACTTGGAGAAAAACGTGCATGGTCTTCGGTATTCTAATGGAGATGTTAAATATTCAAAAATAAATAAAATACTGGAATCTAAGTTGTTGTATGCAGCTGACTACATCTACGTTCGCGGAGAACAACAAGCAGAATTTTTAAGATACAAATGTTATATGCTTGACGTCTGTCCCATAATTATTGATGTTTGCAAGTTTGATGATTCTCCATACTCCACTGGAGGCTTTGCTCCACATGAATACAACTGCCACGCTACTGGACTATTTTCCTGCTCCTCGATAAATGTGGATCACCTCCGTCAATGGCTGTGTAACAAAATATTACCTATATAAATTGGATTTTTTTAAATAAAAGATTAAAAGTTTTATTTTAGTTTTATTTTAACAGTTTTACATATTTATTTTAATGCAAGATGATTCGCATTTACGATTTACAAGAAATTTTTTAATGATATTAATCGCTATAAAGGCATTTATTACGAATATAATACTTAAGAGTATAATCGATAAACCATATTGATCGATGTCATCATTATTAGTTTTGTACCATTTTGAATCACTTTCGGTGTTATTTGGGGATATTAGCTTGATCTTATAGAATGCTCCTCCTGATTTTGGTATCGCTTTGAAAAATACTGGAAGTTGTCCATAATTCACCACTTCATGATCCATTAGAGTCCAGTTCGGTCGATTACAATCAGTTTTTTCATCATTAAAACATATCGCCTGGTTCTTAACGTTGTTTGGAACGTTTGTATAAAGGACATTGTTAACAATAGCTGTAAGGATGATGAATGAGGTTGTTAGTGGAGGCATCTTGTCGGTTGAATTCTTTTTAACGGGTATTGTGTTGTTTTTGGTAACTTTCTTTCTGACAAATTAAACTCTGCAAATCGTTTTTCAATTGCAGTTCTATCTTCGTACCACTGTATATCGGCTTTTAACTTTTGTATTTTTTCGTACAACTCTTCTAATCTACACCGTATGGAAGTCATCGATGAAATAAATGTCTTTTGCTCCAAAAGCCAATATAAATAATATTCTTAATCACCCCCACTACCCTGGTATAATAAATAGAAATAAATGTTTGAATCCTTTATTCAAAAATACTGTTATTTAATTCACTAATTGTATCTTCCTTATAATAATACAAATATTCCCTTAATGCTAAACTTACAATACTAGTATCACAAGAAGCCTCACAAAATGAATATAAAATGTCTATTGGTTGTAAATCGTTTTTGAATGAAGTAGCAATTTTTAACGCATTACAATAGTAATCTAAAAATCTCAGTCCTTCGAGAAAACGAATGCGTGGTAAAATTAACTTTTCATTTCCTTCAATAAGATTTTTAACATCTTTTTCAAATATCTGCAAAGTAACATCAAGTTTCTTAACATTGAGCCATTTAAGTTGATCTGTCGCTTGAGTTTCAATTGCTAACAATTCACAACATTCTGGAGGTTCATCTTCACAATAGCATTGCAGAGGCATCAGGAAAAACTGATTATATTTACGATTAAGTTCATCGATGAATTGGATCCAATCACATATACCGAACGATATCTCATTATTCTCGCTGCTTAATTTAACACCCGGCCCAAATGATCGAGCTGAACTTAATCCAACTAATACTTTTAAATGCTCAAAATTATACAAAGTATTAAGCAGCATCATTTCACTTTTGGCTCTTACTTCCACACTGTTCATGTTGTAATGACTACGTTTTACGAAATAACGCTGTGAACATGAACACGTTTAATTATATCTTCTTACCTCTCCCACGCTAAAACTATGTTGCGCAATATTTCGTAAGACTATTCATTTATGCATCACATGCCGGGCTTAATTATTAAATACAACGGAATGTGCACCTGCTTCCTGCCTCCATGCGAATATATTTTATCTCACATTAACTAGAATTCCAAAGTGCACGTGTTTCCGGCTATATATCGTGATCGCGTGAGACATTTTTAATAGCCGGCGTATCCGATGATGTCATTGTTCTCAGTAGCAAGATCTATTTTATAAAGATTTCAACTGATCATGTAAAGTATAAATTGAAAAATAAACGAATTTTTGTTATTATGGTAATCGATAAAATATATACGAGGTAACTCGTAAAATATAAATTGAAAAAATTTAGAAGTTTTACGCTAATGGTTGTAGGTTTTAATTACAAAAAATACGAGGAAAAATTGCTCTCTTTGTCTGTCGTTCGTCTTCTTCTCTTTGTCAATTCATAGAACGCAGTCACCGACCAGCGATTGAACATCGTTCTCATTGGTTACGTTGGACGTGTAGCTTCGTTATTATTGGGGGGGCGTCTTTTCGGGAGGAATGGGGGGACTGGGGGCGTCTTTTCGGGGAATGGGGGGGACTGGGGGCGTCTTTTCGTTAATATTGTGGTACGACTCCACCATTAGTCGATGCACGTCTTTCTCATTGGCCGTTGATGCACACCATTGGCCTCCAACGTCACGAGGATGTCCGCCATTGGTCGAGGACACGTTTCTGTGGCATCATTGGTCGAGGAAAACGTTCTAACGTCACGAGGAGGGTGTTACTATGTCACCATTGGTCCCTCATTGCTATACCGCCATTTCTATGTTGTTTATTCAAATTCTAAGCTGTCATTGGTCGCTGGGGGTGTTGCTATTCCCACCACTGACGCTGCTATGCTGCCATTGGTCAACGACACGTTCCGACGTCACGAGGACGTCCACCATTGGTCAGCAAGACATTGGGGGACGTTCCTATGCCAGCATTGGCCTGCTATTCCCACCACTGACGCTGCTATGCTGTCATTGGTCGAAGACAGGTTCCGACGTCACGAGGACGTCCTCCATTGGTCAGCAAGACATTGGGGGACGTTCCTATGCCACCATTGGCCTGCTATTCCCACCACTGACGCTGCTATGCTGTCATTGGTCGACGACACGTTCCGACGTCACGAGGAGGGCGTTACTATGCCACCATTGGCATGCTATTCCCACCACTGACGCTGCTATGCTGTCATTGGTCGACGACACGTTCCGACGTCACGAGGAGGGCGTTACTATGCCACCATTGGCCTGATATTCCCACTACTGACGCTGCTATGCTGTCATTGGTCGACGACACGTTCCGACGTCACGAGGAGGGCGTTACTATGTCACCATTGGTCCCTCATCGCTATACCACCATTTCTATGATGTTTATTCAAATTCTGAGCTGTCATTGGTCGCTGGGGGTGTTGCTATTCCCACCACTGACGCTGCTATGCTGCCATTGGTCGACGACACGTTTCGACGTCACGAGGACGTCCACCATTGGTCAGCAAGACATGGGGGGACGTTCCTACGCCACCATTGGCCGAGGGGCGTGGTCTAGAGACACGAGGTACGTTCCTACGTCACCATTGGTCGAGGGGCGTGGCCTCGAGACCCTAGGCACGTTCCTACGTCACGAGGGGGGCGTGGCCTTGACCCATGAGGATACGTACGCTTGACGATCGACGTGTGACGTCACTTCCGCTCCAGAAGGAACCCTATCTATCTACTCAGGGTAAAATTGACATTGAAAGTGACTGTAGTTTATTCAAAAAAAATTGCCAACCTCCTAAGAATATTTTTATGCACGAAAACAGTTAGAATATAAACGTTTACAAAAAAACAGTATTTGTTGACTTAAATAATTGTTATTGCACTGAGAAAGCTTAAATTAAAACTACATTGTATTCAGAAACAAATACACAAACGAAACTTCTTATAAGTTGCCTTAGCCATTACTCAAGATCGTGCATCAGGGCGGCTGGGCTTCTTTGCGAATGGCATCTGAAATCACAAAAGGGGAATAAGATTAGCAATGTTATTCTTAAACAAGCTGGCAAAACTAAAAACTGAAACAGGTAGATAACTTACTTGCTAATAAATAATGATTCCAGGCTTAAAATCTATTTTGAAATAATGCTTTCCTCTTTGAATTACAGGGCTTTCCAGACCTTGCTCAGTGTCGCTTAGTTTTACATCAGCCTTGTCTTGAACGTCAGGGTACACAAAATATAATTGTTTCTTTCTTAGGAATTCCACCTCAAATGTATTTTCCTCTACATTTAAAACTTTACCAACGTAACAGATAATGTCCTTTTTGTTATAATATTTGACAAGAATCCAAGCTCCGGCCAAAATCAATGGCTGATCCATATTTGTACTTCCAGTATTATTGTCTGAAACAGCTTCTATTTCTGTAGAAGGATCACATTCGAGTAAATCTGCTTCTGCTTCCAAATCTGGCCCCTTTCCAAATCTGCTTTCTCTTCCATATCTGCTTCTTCTTTTTCCTCACCCATCACAACATCATCATCGCTTTATAAACGAACGCTAATAGCACTCTGTGACGATCTAGAAACATCTCTCTTCGTTCTTTTTGTTTGTGTTCTTGTTTTCTTTATACTCGCTTTCTTTTTTTCTGCTTTGTTTTGTTTTTCATGTTTTTTTTGCTAGTCTTTCTCTCACTTCTAAATCTGTCAAGCTTCCAGCAAACTTTCGTGTTACTCGACTGCGTTTATTAAAAGTCATTTTCTGGTCATTGTCCTTTTTCAATACCGACATAATGGCTAGTTCAAGTCCTTGTTTTACACTCTCACATGACGGTGTGCTAGTAAGGTCGGAAGATGTTGACGGAGTATCGTAATTATCATCCACTGGAAGGTTTTCTAACGCTACTGGACGATATTTAGCTGCTTCAACCACCTCTGCCGTAACAATTTTCTTCATCATATTGTCTTTGCAAAGCGGATAAATCCTAGACCCACTAAACCCACCGATATTAGCTCTTGACAGACATCCAGAATTTTCTAGCTTTTTCATAAGCGAATGAAAAATCAATTTGTCAACATTCTTGTAACCAGTCTCTTGATAGTATTCTCGTAGAACTCCCCTCCAGGACTGTTTAACTGCTTTGTACAAGGTGTGACGTGTGAGCTGGCAAGCAGAATATTTCTACGTTATTCTCAACAGCTGCTTCTACAAGTTCTAAAGATATGTGCGAGTTATGACCATCGAGAATTAGTAATTTCGTTCCTTCGTATTTTGAAGTTTCCGGTACAAAACAGCTTATGAACCAATCAAAAAATTGAGCCGATTCCATCCAGTCAGATGGGGAACAGTTGTAACGAGCATTGGCGGGACCATTAACATACCAAGTATGGTAAAGGTGCAACCCTTTGTAATTAATGAACATCGGCAAAAAATCACCAATGGCATTGCAGCACATTAGAACTGTGTACGTAGCTTTTGTAGAACTGGCAACTAATTTATTTGGATTACGACTTCCTCTCCTACAAAGCACCTTTTGGACACCAGAATCGGTTTGAAATCCGGTCTCATCGCAGTTAAATATATTTTGTGGTTTGGTCTGTAAGCCACATCGGTTAACAACCAACTCTAGTTTTTGATAAAAGTCCTCCATCACTTCCTGTGATCCTGCCATTGTCCTGTTTTTCGGCAGGTTTTGCGCTAGCCTTCTACTGATTTCATGAGACCATCTTCTTTCAAACAACAGGCACCAGTCTGCACCTGGCATACCATTGGCAAATGGATTGGGCCGATCCATTCGCCTAACGTAATCTTGTACGCAACGTTGTAGTTGAAATCGGTCGAAATCATAACCCCACTCTCCCAGTTTTACCAATGAATGAACCAAAAGCTCTTCCTCTTGATGTGTAAGAACTGTTGGTCTACCAACATTCTTGCATTTTATTCCCTTCACATGATTTAATATCGTTGTTCTACTGACGTTCTGTCGATCTTTTACAACTTTCGCCATTTTTCACTTCTTCGACTGCTTTCTTCATTTCTTCACTATCATATTTCTTATAACTTCGGCCATCAGAGTGCCTGGGTTTCTTGGAACGGGGCATCTGAAATCACAAAGATCATTCTGTAGGTGACACTTTTGGTCCAGGGGTAAGATTGACACTGTCAATTTTAACCTATAAACGGAAAGTGCAGAAAAAAGCTGTTTACAACAACAGTGTGTTATAATATTAAAAACTATAAGTGGTAATTGATTAAATACCATCCACTTACCTTGTTCAGCTAAATTACGTTTTTTAAACGGCCGTTTGTTGAAAGTTCCTTTAGCACAAAATTCACGTACCACCATCCGTTGACTCATGGTCAGACATTTTAAAAAGCCAAGAATGTTGCCGGAGTCTCGGCACTTCGCTGTTAGATGGCGCTAGAGTAGGAGTATTTATAGATATCTTTACATTGGCGTTATCTTTATTAGCAGATGAACAGAAAACTAAATTCAAATAAATGTCAATGTTGTACCAGTGTCAATGTTGGTCCGCATTATTTTCAGAGTCTCAGATTAAAAAATTTTTATCGACGTAATCATATTAATCTTCAATTTACTAGTATTACTCATCCTCAATCAAACCCACCAGAGAGATATATACAAGAAATAATTAAATTTTTAAGAATCTATGTCCAAGAACATACAGATTGGGCACAACGTTTACCAATTATCGAAAATAACATGAATTTCTTACCAGATACTGTTACTGAACAATCTCCATGCTATCTTATGACTGGACAACAACCTGAATTGGACTATACAAAATGACTTGACATACAGAAAAATAATAGATCAAACAAACAGAAAAATTCAACGCACCGAGGAAAAATATTTGAATAGGATGTCTAAAAAAATGAGGGATAGGAAAGTTAATTTTAAAGAAGGGGATTTAGTTTTATTAAGGGCACATAGGGAAAATGTGTGCAAAGCTTATGGTTATTTTCAATGTTCCTTATAATTCGAAATTATAACGGAAAAAATTCTTATGAGTTAGAATATCCAAACGAAGGGGGATCTAGAGGCATATTTAATATAAATGATTTGTACAAATATTACCAGGAATAATTTCAATACTTTAGGATAAATAATGTTATTAAGTGATTTAATTTGTCATGCATGGATGTGATTAGCTTAGATTAAAGAAACCGGTTTCGTTAATCTAAGGTGATTAGTTAAAAAGAGATTAAAATTTAAAATGAAAAATTTGAATTTTCATTTAAAAGAAAATTGTAAATTTTTCATTTGGGCAATTTCTTATGATTTTAAGATACCTAAGGCAAATCACAATTAGAAGAATAAATATAATGTGATAATTTCACAATGCCCAAGGTATTCAAAAATGTTAATGAAAAATGTCTTAATAATTGGTGTTGATTTCATGATTTAAAAAGATGAATATGACAACAATATTGAATAGATGTAGTGGTATGAAGGCACATTATAGTAATTAAATAGTTTTAAGGTGATTTTATTTAAAGTTATGCAATTCAAATGACACAAATTTCAAAACAAGTGACCCTGTATAACGGATTCTGATTAAATAATATTAGAACTTGTAAATTTGTTTAGTAGACATATCTTTATTTAAAATTTGAGCAATACCAAGAAATTTCTTTTTAATTTAATGCATAAGAGTTATATCTTTGAAGGACGATTGTTCAAACATTTAAAGTTTGATGATGTAGTTTGGAGAGACAATTTCATTGGCAGGATACATCCTATATTTTTGAATTAAGTTTGTAAATATATGAAATTAAGTAAAACCAGACTTTCATCTTACAATACAAAACAATAGGTAGATTCAAAGTAGAATTAATTAGCTAAAATTTAAAAAAGCATCATCAATTGATTTGTTAAAGTCATAATTTTGGGTAAATGTTAAAAGTTTATATAAGCTTGAACTTATAAAAATAAAGTTTCAGGCAAATAATTAATGCAAAATCAATTGGTAAAATCTTTATAAACAATGTAAAAGTTATTTCAATAATCTATTTATACTAATTGTTTAAATAACTGAGTTTTAATTTGTAGAAGTAAGAACAAAAACAATAAATTTTGGTGACATGATGAACTTTAAATGTCTGTAAAATTTTAAATAAAGCATCCTCAAAAATAGGACATAAAGAAAATTAATGTAAAGAATGTATTAAATATAATTCCAATATTGAATTTTACTCAAATAATAAAATTAAAACACAATTTAGGCATATATTTCGAAATTTTATATCAAAAGTAGATTTATTCTAAATTACAAAAATGTTACTATTTTCTGATTGGTCCATTTAAAATTTCAAAGCAACAGTCAAAGCAAGGATTCTTTATTTTGTTTAATGGCGAAAAGAGACGCTAGGAGAAAAGGTATAAAAACCATCGAGCAAAAAGACAAAAGAGGTAATCTAATCGTTATGAAAAGAAGACCAAAATTCATAAATGTGGCCTCTTAATATGGAGGACATATCCGGGAATGCAAAGGCGCCAAATTTAAAGTAGCTGTAAAATATTTTTCAGAATGAGTCTTAGACGAGAAAGTTTTAATTAAATAATAACGATAATAGTCTAAAATGTGACATAATTGTTAAAAAACTTCAATATAAATAAGCGTTCATGTGGCAGTTTGGACAAACAATAACTTAACCCAACTAAATTTGATTTCTTAAACAAGGAAAGTCACTCTCTTTCCTTGTTTAATGTGGCCTATCAAAATAGCACTTCCCGTCTAACAATATTTTCCCCCACTACCTTTACATTCCCTCTTCTGTCTTTTTGTTCGATGATAAAAACAGTGTGTTTGAAGGAATAGAAGAGAGTCTTTTCTGAAACGTGTAAGGACGTGTACGCTTTCTTTGAAGCTGCTTTTATAAAATTGCCAAAATATGGAAAATTTTGTAAATATAATATGAAAATATATCGCAATACTTACTCTTAACATTCATCCTTCATTTAAACACATTTGCGACATATGGAACTAACATTTCAGTGGAAAAAAGTATAAAAAAAGTGTTTTAGAAAACTGCCCACCAGTGTAGATGAACAAAATTGTTCATTTTGTTGTTGTTCAATTGTTGTTATCAAACATAAACAAATACACTTAGTCTGTAGAAATCATTAAATTTACTTAGCATATGATTTTGCTTTGAACCACTTAATATACTTGTAAACATTTGTAACGAGCATCTTTCACTTCTTCCATTTTTTCAACAAAAACATTTATTATTAATTAAGTATAAAAACATGGCCTTGTTTAAAGTGCCAAGTCCATCTTTAACAAATATTATAAAATAAGAAACATAATTCAATTAGTGAATAGATGTAGAGATTGCTGACATGTAGTAACGCGAGATTGTTTCATCCCAATTTGGGTAAACCTGTAATGATTAAGTATGTTTAAATAAAATACAAAAGTATCCATTTATACTTTTTGTGAAAGTATAACATGGAAAATCAGTTGGGTTAAAGTGGAAAGGACCCAACATCACAATAATATGATATTATCATATTAACTATCATTATTAAAAAATATATAACAATTGGCACTCAATATAATTAATATAATATAATATATATATATATATATATATATATATATATATATATATATATATATATATATATATATATATATATATATATATATATTGTTATGATGTATTGTTTGTTTGAATGATGAGCAATGAGTATTTTTAATAATATAGGGTTTTTATCGCGGTTCTCAAAGAATTAGTTTGTAAGTACTTTTTTAAATTATCTTTATTATAACTATTATGAAACACACATATATATATATCTAAACTAGTCAATGTAAATTTAAAATAAACTATCTTTAAATTGATATTCTTATAAAACTAATTAAATTCTATAGACAATATAAAATTTAAACAAACTATCTTCAAAATTGAATCTGTTATGACACTAACTAAATTATATTAACAAAATTTTGTACCTTTCCTTCACTGAATGCCTAAATGAACTGTTTTCCACTATATAGATTCTAATCACCACTGAATGTCTTCGTACTTCGGTTATCCTTGTTTTTTGTGAAATTACTTTTTCCAATTATCAGCTTCTACCAATTTAAGAAATAATTTTTTTCACCAGCATTTATAAACCACCAAGCAAACCAGCAAACAGCATTTATATTTATTCTTCTTTTTAATATACCAATATCCAATTATTATAAGTTGATTTATACTAATCTCCAATCATAATATAATTTTAATTTCTTCCAATATCCAACCAATATTCTTCTGACATACTTTTTAATTATATTAAACAATTGGACTATTTGTAACTGATTCACTGACTCCAACTAACTTTCATATTTCTTACTAAACTGCCTGACTAAAAACTTTCTGACTGACTGACTTACTAAAACTGCCTTCTTAAATCCAAATCACGGGTATTTATATCTTTTTGGATGTTCTAGAATCATCTGGTAAGAAATCATGTTAGATTTAGTTCTATTTCTTCTATATGGATGTTCTCGAAAAAAATATATGTTCGTTCCACAGACATAACCATTATTTCGAGAATGTTCGACCGTAAACAATGGTCAAATTCTGCATTCTGGAGAATTCGTTAATGTTCTATTGATAATTTTGTTTACATTTAGGCTTTTCAGATCAGAATAAACATTTAAATTAGTAACTAACACTCTAATTTAATAAAATGCACATTTTAAACAATATATTATTATAACCCCACTTTATATTCCCAATTATTTCCTAAAATGTCACTTGGAGAGTATGTATATCTGTCGATCACTCACATGTATAGTTGGTTGC
The DNA here is from genome assembly GCF_040954645.1 of Diabrotica undecimpunctata. Classification (NCBI taxonomy): domain Eukaryota; kingdom Metazoa; phylum Arthropoda; class Insecta; order Coleoptera; family Chrysomelidae; genus Diabrotica; species Diabrotica undecimpunctata. The sequence continues at coordinate 90,972,283 of NC_092803.1, read as the reverse complement.
CTATGCACATGGCTCACTTAAATATATTTACAACATTAAAATACAACTTTTTACAATTATTATATGCTAATTTCTTAAAAATGCCCTCACATAAATAATTTTTATTAAATTCTCTAGTATATAACTTATTAAAATAACCAAATATCTAATATTATCTAATGTGTAACTTATAAATTAATTTTTTAAATAATATCATTTCAATATATATATATATATATATATATATATATATATATATATATATATATATATATATATATATATATATGTATATATATATATATATATATAAGAAAAAAGAAGTACTTGTGACTCGTTTGGAACAAATATATAACTGTTTTGGATGGGTTGGAGTCAATAAAAGGGCTATTGGTTAACTATTTTTTATTCTCGAGCTTTCAGTTGTGTTTACAATTATTATCAAGAGCTAAAAAAGACAAAATACTTACAAGGTTGAACTAAAAAGAAAAAACAATTTTTGTTAACTTACCAAATAAAAATTAGTTTAGTAAGTAAAAATTACTGCTAATACATCTTCAAAATATTTAGTACAAAAATGTTTTAATCCAATAAATGTTTCTCCGAAAATTTTTATAATTTTGAAAACATTTTTTTTTTAATACAAAAATAATTGAATTTATAAATAAGTTCAAATAGCAACCAATTACAAATAGCCTCAATGTCATAAATGCCAACATAAAATTTTTATTTTTGACAATTATATTGCCAAAAGTAAAATTTCGTTTAAACATTCTTTTTTGTTTAGTAACAAAAAGATGAAGATTTATTCACCGTTGACAGATGTCTGAAAGAATGTAACAGATATATGGAGAATTAAATATGACATTTTACAAGTTTTATATATAAATCATAAAGAAAGAATATAATTATAAATTTTGCTTAAATTTTGAATTTCTGATCTTTTGTTTAAACTATTATCACTTTTGCTAATACAAACCATTTTCAAAAAAGTCCTTTTAAATTTATTACTTTCACTACATAAAATTTTAATGTTATCAAAATCCATAATATGGTCTTTATCGATTACATGCTCTGCCAAAGCACAGGATATTTAGTTTTAGAATATAAAGATGAAATAGTTTTGATGTTCTTTGTTGCTATTTTTATATTGTCAATAACCTTTAGTGTTTGTATTAATTTAGGTGGTAATGATGGTATAAAAGGTAGTGAATGATAATAGATGTTCTGATTGTTAGATACAATGTTTTGAGATTGAGCAAAAAATGTTGTTGAATTATTTATATTACCAATATTAGAAAAAAGCATCCTATGTAGCATATCTGGAGGATAAGAGTTTTCAATTAGAATATTTTTTAATAATTGAAGATCTTCTTGTAGATAATCTGGATGAGAAAGTTTTAAAACACGTTCTTTTAATCCTGTTATAAGGTTCATTTTCATCTTATTTGTATGGTGAGAGTAATAGCTTATAAATCTATTACTACATATGGGTTTTCTGAACCATCTGGTTTTCAACATATTGTCTGTATTTCTTACAATTCTCATGTCAAGGAATGGTAGAGAATTATCTACCTCTTCTTCAACTGTAAATTGTATATGTTGATTATGACTGTTGAAAATGTTGACTGTTTCATGAATTTTGTGTTTAGGAAGTGCCAAAACTAAATCATCTACATATCTCTTAATAAAAGGAATGAAAAAAGTGCAATTACTGATACAATCACTGATAACATCATCCATGACATAGCTACAATAGAATGGGTGAAAGACTAGATCCCATAGGACTACTAAAAATTTGTTTATAAAATACACCATTAAATATAAAAATATTAGAATCAAAAACAAAGTTGATAAGTGTTTTGAAATGTAATAAGTCAATATTAGTGTGTTGTGAAATCTCATTCCAATGTTTTTCAACACTACTTATGATTAAATCTAAAGGCAAATTAGTAAAAAGAGGTGTTACATCAAAACTAACTAAAACATAATTTTGTGGTAATTGGAAATTATTAATGAAAGAACTAAAATCAAATGAATCTTTAATGTAAAAATTGTTGTTTAAATTATAAGCATTAGTTAAAATGTCAGTGAGGAGCTGTGCTATTGGTCCATTAGGAGGGCATAAAGATGAAACAATTGGTCTCATAGATAAAGTTGGTTTATGTATTTTTGGCAGAGCATAAAACCGTGGAGCAATAGAATTATAAATTTTGAGCTCTTTTGCTTTTTTATTATCAATAAATTTCTTTATGTTTAATTTAGATATTAGACAATTTGCTTTTTGTTGCAAAGTACAAACAGGACTCCTTCTAAGTGTAGTGTAATACTTAGTATCATTTAAGAGTTCTCCAGTTTTTTGTAGATAATCCTCTTTGTACATTACAACAGTTACGTTACCTTTATCACTTTTGACAATGTAAATTTCAGGATGGTTTTTAAGAAAAAGTTTAGTTTGCACATAGTATTTATTTAAAAAATGATCTTTGACTTCTTTATGCAAAAAGTTTGTAATAACGTTTGTACATTTAGATCTAACAACATCCTTTTGACTATCATTAAGTGGTCTGATTATTGATTCAATATCAGAAAGTAAATTAGGAACTCTAATATCAGATTTGGAAGGACATAAAGAAAATTTAGGTCCTAATGCTAAAAATTTTTTAATTTCAAAAGGAAAATGAATAGATGTTAGATTTTTAAACCATTTTTCTTGAAATTTTATCTTATCAAAAGCTTCTATTTTTAATTTATTGAACTTATTAATTTGTATTTTTTTGATTTTATGAAATTCTGTGTTGTATTTAATTCTTTGTCTACGATTAAATTCATTAAATATGTGGAAATTTAAGATATTGTAAGCCTTGGTACGTAACTCATGTAATTTTCTTTCAAAAAAGTTAATATCAGCAAAAGCGAAGTTATATAATTAGTTTTGATGTAACATCTCTTTTTACTAATTTGCCTTTAGATTTAATCATAAGTAGTGTTGAAAAACATTGGAATGAGATTTCACAACACACTAATATTGACTTATTACATTTCAAAACACTTATCAACTTTGTTTTTGATTCTAATATTTTTATATTTAATGGTGTATTTTATAAACCAATTTTTGGTAGTCCTATGGGATCTAGTCTTTCACCCATTCTAAGTAGCTATGTCATGGATGATGTTATCAGTGATTGTATCAGTAATTGCACTTTTTTCATTCCTTTTATTAAGAGATATGTAGATGATTTAGTTTTGGCACTTCCTAAACACAAAATTCATGAAACAGTCAACATTTTCAACAGTCATAATCAACATATACAATTTACAGTTGAGGAAGAGGTAGATAATTCTCTACCATTCCTTGACATGAGAATTGTAAGAAATACAGACAATATGTTGAAAACCAGATGGTTCAGAAAACCCATATGTAGTAATAGATTTATAAGCTATTCCTCTCACCATCCAAATAAGATGAAAATGAACCTTATAACAGGATTAAAAGAACGTGTTTTAAAACTTTCTCATCCAGATTATCTACAAGAAGATCTTCAATTATTAAAAAATATTCTAATTGAAAACTCTTATCCTCCAGATATGCTACATAGGATGTTTTTTTCTAATATTGGTAATATAAATAATTTAACACCATTTTTTGCTCAATCTCAAAACATTGTATCTAACAATCAGAACATCTATTATCATTCACTACCTTTTATACCATCATTAACACCTAAATTAATACAAACACTAAAGGTTATTGACAATATAAAAATAGCAACAAAGAACATCAAAACTATTTCATCTTTATATTCTAAAACTAAATATCCTATAGACAAATTTGAAAAAACGAATTTAGTATACAGCATTAGTTGTACTCAGTGTAAGGCTGAATATGTTGGTGAGACCGGAAGAAATCTTTCAAATCGCATTATTTCTCACAAAAGTGATTGCAGAATTAAAAAACCATCTTGTGCTTTGGCAGAGCATGTAATCGATAAAGACCATATTATGGATTTTGATAACATTAAAATTTTATGTAGTGAAAGTAATAAATTTAAAAGGACTTTTTTGAAAATGGTTTGTATTAGCAAAAGTGATAATAGTTTAAACAAAAGATCAGAAATTCAAAATTTAAGCAAAATTTATAATTATATTCTTTCTTTATGATTTATATATAAAACTTGTAAAATGTCATATTTAATTCTCCATATATCTGTTACATTCTTTCAGACATCTGTCAACGGTGAATAAATCTTCATCTTTTTGTTACTAAACAAAAAAGAATGTTTAAACGAAATTTTACTTTTGGCAATATAATTGTCAAAAATAAAAATTTTATGTTGGCATTTATGACATTGAGGCTATTTGTAATTGGTTGCTATTTGAACTTATTTATAAATTCAATTATTTTTGTATTAAAAAAAAAATGTTTTCAAAATTATAAAAATTTTCGGAGAAACATTTATTGGATTAAAACATTTTTGTACTAAATATTTTGAAGATGTATTAGCAGTAATTTTTACTTACTAAACTAATTTTTATTTGGTAAGTTAACAAAAATTGTTTTTTCTTTTTAGTTCAACCTTGTAAGTATTTTGTCTTTTTTAGCTCTTGATAATAATTGTAAACACAAGCTCGAGAATAAAAAATAGTTAACCAATAGCCCTTTTATTGACTCCAACCCATCCAAAACAGTTATATATTTGTTCCAAACGAGTCACAAGTACTTCTTTTTTCTTATATATATATATATATTGAAATGATATTATTTAAAAAATTAATTTATAAGTTACACATTAGATAATATTAGATATTTGGTTATTTTAATAAGTTATATACTAGAGAATTTAATAAAAATTATTTATGTGAGGGCATTTTTAAGAAATTAGCATATAATAATTGTAAAAAGTTGTATTTTAATGTTGTAAATATATTTAAGTGAGCCATGTGCATAGGCAACCAACTATACATGTGAGTGATCGACAGATATACATACTCTCCAAGTGACATTTTAGGAAATAATTGGGAATATAAAGTGGGGTTATAATAATATATTGTTTAAAATGTGCATTTTATTAAATTAGAGTGTTAGTTACTAATTTAAATATTTATTCTGATCTGAAAAGCCTAAATGTAAACAAAATTATCAATAGAACATTAACGAATTCTCCAGAATGCAGAATTTGACCATTGTTTACGGTCGAACATTCTCGAAATAATGGTTATGTCTGTGGAACGAACATATATTTTTTTCGAGAACATCCATATAGAAGAAATAGAACTAAATCTAACATGATTTCTTACCAGATGATTCTAGAACATCCAAAAAGATATAAATACCCGTGATTTGGATTTAAGAAGGCAGTTTTAGTAAGTCAGTCAGTCAGAAAGTTTTTAGTCAGGCAGTTTAGTAAGAAATATGAAAGTTAGTTGGAGTCAGTGAATCAGTTACAAATAGTCCAATTGTTTAATATAATTAAAAAGTATGTTAGAAGAATATTGGTTGGATATTGGAAGAAATTAAAATTATATTATGATTGGAGATTAGTATAAATCAACTTATAATAATTGGATATTGGTATATTAAAAAGAAGAATAAATATAAATGCTGTTTGCTGGTTTGCTTGGTGGTTTATAAATGCTGGTGAAAAAAATTATTTCTTAAATTGGTAGAAGCTGATAATTGGAAAAAGTAATTTCACAAAAAACAAGGATAACCGAAGTACGAAGACATTCAGTGGTGATTAGAATCTATATAGTGGAAAACAGTTCATTTAGGCATTCAGTGAAAGAAAGGTACAAAATTTTGTTAATATAATTTAGTTAGTGTCATAACAGATTCAATTTTGAAAGATATATATATATATATATATATATATATATATATATATATATACTCATTTTCATCATCATCATAATCATCTAATAAAATTTATAACAGTATTATTTCGATAGCTAATGACGTGTCGTATGACTCAAAACTGTAAACATGTTTTTCTAATAAGTATTTTTTAGTAGGCAATACCCAAGGGACCCCTAGGATAAAACCAGTTTCAGCCGTCGACCGACTTTTAGTAAATTCACCGAAAGACCAGTCGTTGAGTCACCTTCTCGTCTATTCGATAGAATTCCGTTCTAATAGATGGAAGGTCATCGATTCATCGCCAGAACTTCGAGAATAACGGCATTTTACATTTAAAGAAGGAATTCTGTTGTAAAGGTACAGTTAGTTTTTGAACATCGCGTCGCGTTTTAAAATGTAACGCACGTATTATAATAAATGTAGAATAATTATATAATTATTGGTGTAAAATAAATTAGTAATAGAGACTTTAATAAATTTGTAAGTGTTATAAATAGAACCTTTAATAATAAATAAAAACAATAAATTAGAATAATAAAAACATTACAGTATATATACATAAATATATATAATGGATGAATGTATTTAAAACATATTAATCACTAGTACTTAAATTGTAGTTCAAAAATATCACTTGAGAAACTTTTTCTCTTTTTAATCTTTCTCTGTTCTCGTTCATTATCTGCTCTGATTTTGAAAAAAATCTTTCACAAGGGACAGATGTATCCATAATACAGAGTTTTGTCTTAAATAAGGTTAGATAAATATGCTTCCTTTGATGCCATCAGAGAAGAAGATCGTGAATTACTCCTGAGTTATCCTTTCTAGATAATGTAAGTTCTTCTAAATATTTGTCTTCTTGTGTAATAGCCGATGCCTTTGGATTATCTGGCCTTGTATGTTGTTGAACCACCACTTCAATATCCATCCACAACGTTGTAGTAAATCTTTCATATGATGTGGATTTTGGTTCTGAGTTTCCTCTTCGATATTTGCGAATATAGTTTTCGGCGACATCGCGTCTATAGAAATCAAAGTTTCTAACGAGATTTCTTCTCTGGAAAGCAAAGTTTCTGCTAACATCTCTAAAGTCACTTCTGAGATGTCTGCCCTCGACGATAGAATGTCTTCGTTAAAAGACCAAGTTGCTGCCGATATGTTGGCCTTCGAAGAAAAGATATGGAAAGAGATGGAAAGGAAGATGGAGGAAACAGGGACAGCAGAGAGAGGAAACAATCCAATTACAGTAGAGACAAAAGAAGAAGAGACGAAATGTAAGTTGGAAACACGGCCGAAATTTGAAGGAAGTGGAGGTTCTATTCATGTGAAAGTCCCAACTTTCGATGGAAAATCGTCATGGAACAACTACATGAAACAGTTCGAATCAGCTGCAAGAGCAAATGGATGGTCTGAAAAAGAACAGGCTGTAAACCCGACTATCGCTCTTCGGGGAGATGCCTTATATGTGCTTCAGACCATAGCCGTAGAGGAGATGGATGATTTCGAACAACTAAAGGAGAGGTTAGATATGCGATATGGCCACGAACATTTGGAGCATGTATACCAGTCGCAGCTTAAAAATCGAAGACAGAAAAAAGATGAGGCTCTTCAAGAATATGAGGTAGATATTTCCAGATTAGTACGATATGCTTATCCAACAGCTCCCGAAGACATGATGGAAAAATTGGCCGTTCACACGTTTATTGATGTTTATTGATGGTCTTCGTGATCATGTCATGAAATACAGAGAACACTGCGATTAGCTCGTCACAAGACGCTGGTTGATGTCTTGTCCGCCGCCCTCGAATACGAGTCAGCTACGCAGGCCTCTGGAGAGTTCAGTAAAGTTAGTACTGTAAAAGAGGAAGGAGATAAAGATAAACTTGACCAGCTCGTTAATATGATTAAGAGTATGACATACAAAAAAACGAAGACCATAAGATACTGGAATTGTGGCGAAATAGGACATGTACGAAGTTCATGTAAGCACCCTAGGTACGACGCAAACAAGAAACTCACCACCAGGAAAACTAGAACGGGTCGGTCTTAGGGGGGCAGCTTCAACCCAGAACTGATCCAAAGACCCTCTCATACTAATAGCTTCTTTGAAATGTCATGAAAATAGTGTATATGTAGATGGAGAAATAAATGGTAAAAGACATACGTTGTTGGTGGATACCGGAGCGACCAGAGCCATTATACGCCCGACAGTTATAAACAGCCGTAAGAAACTGTTACCAACGAGGTTGCGACTTCGGACCGCTACAGGTGAAAATGCCAACATTCATGGAGAAATCCAGGTACAATTGGGAATTGGAGCAGAAAAGTTCGTCCATACTGTTATAGTTGCTGACACCGAAGAGGATGTTATATTAGGAATGAACGTAATGAATATGTATGGATTCCAATTGGATTTTAAGAATAAGGTAATCAAAGTTGGCAACGAGGAGGTATTTCTTCATCCACATAATGACAACACTGTGCAAGCAGCCATTAAGAAAGATACAGTCGTGCCTGCGAGAAGCAAAACAATCATAGTAGCGCGACTACAGGGAATTGTAGACGAAGGGACACCTGTTATGATGGAGCCTTGGAACCACGACGATGAGGTTGGCCGTGGAATCATAATTGGAAAGGAATTGGTGACTTCGGCTAAAGAAATTCCTGTGAGACTTATCAATATCAACGACTACACAGTGACCATCAAGAAAGAGACAAAAGTAGGAACTTGTGTACCTGTGACATCCATAATCCGTCAGGCGACAACATCTGATAATTCCAACGACAAATTCGACCAAATGGTTGCAGTTGCAGGACAGTCTCTAAATCAGATGAAGAAAAGAAAATTAAGGGAATTTCTTCGGCAGTATCGTGATATTTTCGTACCGCAATGAGGAAAGACGGGAAGAACTACCGTTGTTAAGCATAAAATTGATACCGGTAATGCTAAGCCAATTCGTCAAACAGCTCGACGATTACCACAGGCGAAAAGAGAGGAAACTGAAACAATTGTTCAGGAAATGAAGAAAGACGGGGTGATAGAACCTTCTACGAGCCCATGGGTCTCTCCGGTGGTCCTGATTAAGAAGAAAGACGGAACGACGAGGTTCTGTGTGGATTACCGTTTGCTGAATGTTACCAAGAAAGATAGTTATCCTCTGCCTCGGATCGACGATACATTGGACACATTGGCTGGAAGTAAATTGTTTTCTACTTTGGATTTGAAGTTTGGATACCGGCAGGTACAAATGGACCCAGTAGATAAAGAGAAGACAGCCTTCACCATAGGATCTGGATTGTGGCAATTCAACGTTATGCCATTTGGACTCTGTAATGCTTCTGCGTCATTTGAGAGGCTTATGGAAAATGTGTTGAGAGGGTTATCTTGGAGTAGCCGTGGATAAGGGAAAAATCGATTCCATGAAGGAATGGCCAATACCAACGGACAAACATCAAGTGAGAAGTTTTCTTGGACTATGTACTTACTACCGGAGGTTTATTAAAAAGTTTGCAGATATCGCTAAGCCATTAACGCGACCTACAGAGGAAGCAAGGGACTACCGCTGGGATACAGACTGCCAAAATGCCTTTGAGGCCTTAAAATAGCATTTAATCACAGCACCAATTTTAGGGTATCCGCTGCCAGAAGGAGAGTTCATCTTAGATACAGATGCAAGTAATGTGGGAATTGGAGGAGTGCTGTCTCAGATTCAAGGAGGACAGGAACGAGTCCCTGGATATTTTAGTAAAGTTCTTTCAAAACCTGAGCGGAATTATTGCGTCACGAGAAGAGAACTTATAGCAGTAGTGAATTCAGTAGAGAACTTCTATCAATACCTCTATGGAAGGAAGTTTTTAATCCGAACCGACCATGCCACCCTTAAGTGGTTGATGCAGTTTAAGAATCCAGAGGGTCAGATAGCCAGATGGATCGAACGACTCCAAGAATACGATTGCAAGATTGATCACTGGGCCGGAATTAGCCACAGAAGCGCTGATTCTCTTTCCAGAAGGCCATGTCCAACAGAGTGTTCCCACTGCAACAAAACGGAATCCAAGGAAGCAGCTGTGCTAAGAACAACGATGGTCAACGACGACTGGACGCCTACCAAGATAAAGGAAGAACAAGAGAGAGATCCAGTTGTCCAGAAAATTCGAAAATGGAAAGAGGAAAACCATCGACCACCTTGGCAAGAAATATCAAACCTATACTCAGTAGTTAAGACGTATTGGGCCCAGTGGGACTCATTTATCCTGGAAGATGGCTTGCTCAAACAAGTACTGGAAAATGATGACGGTTTAGAGAAGAGAAGACAGTTGGTGATCCCAAAGAGCAGAATAGCCGAAGTACTTCGTCAGTTACACGACAGTCCATCAGGAGGGCATTTTGGTGTAAAGAAAACCCTGTAGCGAATTCAGGAACGGTTTTATTGGATGAACAGTTCCGACGACGTAAAAGACTTGTGTAAGAAATGTACTATTTGTGCTACGAGTAACGGACCTTACAGAAAAAAGAGAGCTCCTTTGAGACAATATAATGTTGGAAGCCCGTTTGAAAGAATAGCTTTGGACATCGCTGGGCCATTTGCAGAAAGTGAAAATGGAGGCAAGTACATGTTGGTAGTAATGGATTACTTCACTAAGTGGGTCGAGATTTACGCACTTCCATACCAGAAGGCCGCCACCGTTGCAGATAAGTTGATCCAAGAATATATCAGCCGATTTGGAGTGCCTCTGGAGATCCATAGTGACCAAGGCAGGAACTTCGAAAGCGATCTATTCCAAGGAATATGTGATAGACTAGGCATGAAGAAAACAAAAACTACAGCATATCATCCGCAATCGGATGGTATGGTAGAACGGATGAATAGGACAGTTGGCAAGTATTTGACAAAGATGGTGTCCGATCATCAGCGAGACTGGGACCAAACTAATATCTTCCGTTCTTCACAATGGCCTACAGATCTGCTGTTAACGAATCAACAGGCCAGACACCAGCCAAAGTCCTATTCGGACGCGAAATGCGACTACCTTGTGATCTAGAGTTTGGGTGTCGACCTGGAGAAGATGTAGCAGGTGAAGATTATGTGATCGAATTGCGAAGAATGGACGATGTACATGCGTTGGTTCGTTCCCACCTTTAGATCGCTAGCGACCGAATGAAGAAACGGTACGATACACAAGCCGAAAAGGGTTGCTTTAAGAAGAACGACAAAGTCTGGCTCTATAATCCCAAGAAGCGAAAACGTTGTTCTCCCAAATTGCAGCAGTTTTGGGCAGGTCCATACCCCATCATGGAGAAGATCAACAATGTCATCTACCGAATAAGTAAGATTCCGAGGGGAAAGCCGATGATAGTACACCATAACCGGCTGGCATCCTTCGAAGGTGACCACTTGAAACTCCAAGAAGCATCACATTACCTTTTCTACCTGGTAACAAAAGACATTGCCCGTGACCAACTTACCTACCGAGATGTATGGGAAGCCTTACTTTAATTGAGAGAGCACGTACTAGAGTCCGACGTCCAAAAGTTAGCCATGCCAAAGTTAGAGTGCCGCCAATTAGATTGGAGGGTTATCCGAAGTATGGTGGAGGAGATCTTTAAAGGCACCGAAGTCCAGGGGTTAGTCTGTTGCAATCCGCATAGTTACTGGTGCGGAGAGAAAACCGTCCCCTGCCATTTTTATACAACTGGAAGTTGTACAAGAGGGTCCAGTTGCCGATACCAGCATACCGTTCCAGTTCCAGTCCCGACAAGGTTCCAGGAGGAACCATCTTTTAAGAGGGGGGCAATGTTACGATAGATAATGACGTGTCGTATGACTCAAAACTGTAAACATGTTTTTCTAATAAGTATTTATTAGTAGGCAATATCCAAGGGACCCCTACGTGAATTACTCCTGAGTTATTCTTTCTAGATAATGTAAGTTCTTCTAAATATTTGTCTTCTTGTATAATAGCCGATGCCTTTGGATTATCTCGCCTTGTATGTTGTTAAACCTCCACTTCAAAATCCATCCACAACGTTGTAGTAAATCTTTCATATGATGATCTTTTGTATATTAATTTTCAACAGCTTTTTTGTATTTGTTATGATCTATGAACCCAAACTTTTTAAATCTGGGATCAAGTATAGTAGCTTCAGATATTAAATTATTTTCTTCTATGTAGGAAAATCGTTCTCTTAGTTTATGCTCTAATTTATTTACCATATTTTGGATTTTAGGCATAAACATATTTAATTCTAGTGCATTTAGATACTTATTTATCTATTTACATAAAATATTAGGTATAGTAAAAGCACTAAAATTTTGCTCAGAACTTGCGGTAGTAATGATTACATTGAATATTTCTAATATCTTTATAAATTGCTCTGCTATTAGCCAGTCTTCATTTTGCAATGGAGTAGCGTATTTAACAGTTGCAGTATTTAGAATTGCCCGCGTTGATATTATTGCTTTTTCCATTTTTAAAATACGAGTAATCATGTCGTGGGTGGAGTTCCACCTGGTAACAACATGATTTTTAAATTTTAGTGGGGCCATATCCATGCATTCTGCAGTGGCTTTCAATTGTGCAGATGCATGACTAATTCTTCTGAAGAATACAAATATTGAATAGAATAGAATAGAATATTCTTTATTAATCCAATGAGATCACAATATGATATAGGACAATTCATATAGTTACATAAAGCATAATCAACAAGTTATATAGGACAATTACATAAAACATAATCAACAAAATATAAATTAATATAAAAAAAATATATGCAATATAGAGCGTCTCTGAAACCCGTCGGTCCTCATTCCCTGTAGTCTTTTATTAAGTCAAAATAATTAATTAGGTTGTAGGTAAACGCATAATTGGATCAAGCATGATTTTAATGTATTTTTGAATTTTTGAATATTATTTTCATTTCTCATATTAAGTGGCAAACACTTGTAAAATTTAGACCCTGCAAAATCAGGACTAGTTTCAAAAAGAGTTGTGGAGTGTTTACACACAATTATCAACTTCCCGCGTCTTGTCGGGTAATTATGAAAGTCAGAGTTAAGGGTAAAATTTTGAAATTTAGTTTTGACGTGAATAATACACTTATAAATATATAAAGCATGGAAAGTCAACAGTCTGTGTTCAATAAAATATTTACGACATGATTGCTATTATCAATATTGAATATCAATCTAAGAATTCTCTTTTGAGTTATAAAAACTCTAGAAGAGTTCCTAGAGTTTCCCCACAAGACAACATTATAGGCCATATATAAATAAACCAATGCATAGTACACACTTATCAATTGATTGGTATTAAATAGAGTTTTCAACTGAAGTATCGCATAGTAACCCTTATTCATTGTTTTTCGGACTTTAGTAACATTTTCATCCCATGTCATATTACTTTCTAGAATGCTACCAAGAAATAATGTATCACTAAAAGGTATTTCCTCAGAACTAACTGTGATCTTATAATCATGGGATGGCTTACAGCGCGAGTAGAACTGCGTGCAAATAGTTTTCTTTGCATTTACCATTAAAGAGTTCCTTTTACACCAGGTTGTAAATTTGTGATGGGTAGCTCTTTCGGGGCGACAGACTCAGTAAAACACAGGTTGAAATAAAAAATAAATCTATTAATTTAGCATATATACAATAAATAAAATAAAATGAATTCTACGCCGTACATACAATAAATAAAAATGAAGAGAATTCTACGTCCCCGTCTGGGTCCCGCGATGAATGAACTCCCCGGCGAACGTCTATGAAAGAAAAGAAACTAATTATTACTAATAAAGAAATAAAATATCCGGCTGTGCAGACCCACGGCAATGTTCAATACACAATACCGATGGGTTCCGCTTGGTTAAGGACAGAGTACGATCCTCAATACGGAAATCTCTCTGTCCGGGTTGGCTCGCAGGTTCACTACACCGGCGAGTCAGGGAGCCTAGAGTGCTAGCTACAAGACTGTCTAATTCCGCTATTCACACGCCTTAAATAGCCGTTCCGAATCCCACTTCGCCGTCACGTTGTAGAAGTGGATGCGCAAATATTGACACTCCCACGGTTCGAACTGTTAAACGATCAGAACATCGTTACAAATTCCTGTGCTACGAAGTTCATTTTTGATATGAGTTCGACTTCAGTTGACACGTCAACTACAATTGTTGAATCATCTGCATAGAGAACTGTATGATCTGCAGTTAAAAAATTTATCAAATCATTGACATATAAAAGAAATATTAATGGTCCCAATACTAAGCCTTGTGGTACACCTTGATCAAGATTAAAAACAGATGACTTCTTATTATCGACTTTTAGTAGGAATTTAGGATGTTGGAAGTATGACCTTAACTAGTTCAAGAAGTGATCCCGAAAACCAAGGGCTTCTAATTTATGCAGTATAATTTCAATATCAATAGAATCAAAAGCCTTAGTTAAGTCAAAAAAGAGTGCACCCACATACCTTTTTCAATCCAAAGTAGCGTGGATAAAATTAAATGATGAAATAGAAGCACTCTCTGTATATTTGTTAGGAAGAAACCCATGCTGGCATTTATTTAAGATATTATATTTATTCAGAAAATTTAACAGTTTATTGTAAATACACTTTTCGATAATCTTAGAGAGTACACTTGTTACAGTGATTGGCCTGTAATTATCAACCAAACATGGATCTCTCTTTTTGAAAATTGGACTAACTACTCCCGTTTTAAGATCACTTGGAAACTTGCCATTCTTGACAGATAGGTTGATGATGTGAGACAGAACAGGAGATATATATGAAGAAATGTATTTAATTATTTTAGTGGGGATTTGGTCAATACCTACTGAGCTGGTATAGTTTAAGGAAGATATACCATTCTCAATATCAAATGGTGAGACCTCAGAAAAATAGAATGTGTTGTTAATTGTCATAGTTGTGAAATCATTAAAGGTATATTTATTGAAATGTTTTAATAATGTGTGTTTGACTGATGTACAAAAATACTCACCAAATTTGTTTGCTTTTTGTTCTGAATATATCAATAATTTATTATCATCAGTAATACTCCAACTCAAGATTGTTTTTATTCTTACCAGTTTGACGATTCAGTTTTCCATATCTCCTTCCTTCTTTTATTATTATTTTGATTGTGTAAATAACTAAATAACTTTGATATGAGCCTTTTTTGTATCCTTTGTAACGATGCCCTGATCGTTTAACAGTTCGAACCGTGGGAGTGTCAATATTTGCGCATCCACTTCTACGACGTGACTTCGTAGTGGGATTCAGGACGGCTATTTAAGGCGTGTGAATAGCGGAATTAGACAGTCTTGTAGCTAGCGCTCTAGGCTCCCTGACTCGCCGGTGTAGTGAACCAGCGAGCCATTCTGGACAGAGATAGTTCCGTATTGAGGATCATACTCTGTCCCTAACCAAGCGGAACCCATCGGTATTGCGTATTGAGCATTACCGTGGATCTGCACAGAACCAACCGGGACAGAGATTTCCGTATTGAGGATCATACTCTGTCCTTAGCCAAGCGGAACCCGTCGGCATTGTGTATTGAACATTGCCGCGGGTCTGTACAGCTAAATATTTTGTTTGCGAGCATATTCGGAGCTTTCGCTGAATTGAAGCGAAAGCGAGTATATTAGTAGTACTAATTAATTTCTTTTCTTTTATAGACGGAATTCATTCATCGCGGGACCCAGACGGAAACGTAGAATTCATTTTATTTTTGTTTATAAGTATACAACGTAGAATTCCTTTTTTTTTTAGTTTTTATTTATTGTATATATATACTTAATAGATTTATTTTTATTTCAAACCTGTGTTTTACTGAGTCTGTTGCCCCGAAAGAGCTACCCATCACAAACTGGCGCCCGAGCAAAAATTAATAACATGCCGACAGATAAAGACACAGACTCAGTAACAGGTACGTCGTGGATAAACCGACTTTGCAAAGAGGAATTGCAGAGC
The DNA here is from genome assembly GCF_040954645.1 of Diabrotica undecimpunctata. Classification (NCBI taxonomy): domain Eukaryota; kingdom Metazoa; phylum Arthropoda; class Insecta; order Coleoptera; family Chrysomelidae; genus Diabrotica; species Diabrotica undecimpunctata. The sequence continues at coordinate 90,956,478 of NC_092803.1, read as the reverse complement.
GAGGCCGAAAAATACGGCTTAGATCCCAAGGGAGCCGTCGACGAATTGAGAGAACGACTCAGAACCTATTTTAAAAATCGTGAGGAAGCTACAGGAACAATCCCAAAAGAAAAAACTTCCAAGGGAACAGAATCCGACACACTGGCCCAGGAAATTTCGGGCATCCGAAGACAATTACAGGAATTAGCAATAACGAAACAAATGGGGCAACCAGAATTGCTAAATCAAGTACGAAAGTGGAACACACACTTCGACAAGAAACATTCGGATGCAATAGAATTCTTAGAGAGGATAGACGAATTAAGCTTGGCCTACGAGATCGATAAACAAGATCTACTAAGAGCATTACCAGAATTATTAGGAGACCACGCCTTGTTATGGTACAGAAACAATAACAAAAATTGGAAGTCATGGACAGATTTCAGCGAAGATTTTAAAAAAGCTTTCTATCCCAGGGGATATTTGCTACAACTAGAAGAGGAAATCCGAAACAGAAAACAGAGACAGAACGAACCAGTAGATAGATATATCACGGAGATTCAAACATTAATCAGACGAGAAGGATCTTTTTCTAAAAACCAAGAACTCGAAAGGATATACAAAAATTTGTTACCAGAATACAAGCTTTATGCTCGCCGCCGGGATTTCGGAAACTTAACCGAATTACAGGATTTAGCCCAAGAATACGAAGCTCTAGAAGACGAAAAGACCCGAGCAAATCAGATTTGCCGTGGAAACTGGAGACGCACGGACCAAGCAGAGTACGATGCGAAAACGGCATGCTTTAGATGCAAGATGCCAGGTCACAGCCGTAAAAACTGCAAAAACCCATGGAAAAAGTTTTGTTCGCGTTGCGGCAGAGAAGGGGTTTACAGCAGCGACTGCTGTTTCAGGCGTCAGGGAAACGAATTACAGACTGGAGAAACAAGGAGTCGTCCCAGTCTGTAAAACAAGATTCGACTCCATTCGTTTTCGCCGTTACACAGCCAGCAAGCAATGACATTCGACTGTTCGCATCACTAAAAATAGGGCAAAGAACATACAGAGCTCTCATCGACACAGGAACTACCAAAAATTACGTCGGGGATAGAATAGCTCAGATATACAAGGACTCTCTAGATAGCTACAGCGGGAGAACAAGACTAGCAAATGGAGCGTCAATGGAGCTTAACCAGAAGTTGACAATTGAATGCGAGATAGATAAGTTACAAACCCGACAAACATTCATAGTAATGCCAGGGTTGACGGAAGATGCATTAATAGGAGTGGAATTCCTCAGGAACCATTCTATCGAACTTAAATTCGATAAACATACGACCAAACAATACATACAACATCAAGAAGAGACATGTAACACTTTAAAAGACTTCACTTAAAATACGGAGTTAGAAAGGTTCCTAAGAAAAGAACTAAGGGAGTTTGAGAATATAACAGGACCCACCAACTTAATAAGACACGAAATAAAATTGAAGAAAAAGTGCGATCCAGTCAAGCAGCCTTATAGGCGGCACAATCCCGCAATGCTACAGATCATCAACCAAGAAGTGGACAAGATGTTAAAAGAAGGAACCATCGAACCCTCCACAAGTGGTTGGAGTTCACCGATTGTACTAGTTAGGAAAAAGGATAACTCGTACAGATTTTGCATTGACTTTAGAAAAGTCAACGAACTATCAGATAAGGACGCATATCCGTTACCCAGAATATCGGAAATTCTGGATAGACTTAAGGAAGCAAATTTTATATCGACCCTCGATTTGAAACAGGGATATTTTCAAATACCCCTAGAAGAAACAAGCCGCCCAGTGACAGCATTCAGCGTACCCGGAAAAGGCCATTTTCAGTTCAAAACCACCCCATTCGGACTGCATTCCGCAGGAGCCACTTTCCAACGCCTACTGGATAAGGTAATACCTCCCGATATGGAATTCGCGTTTGCCTACTTGGACGATATCGTAGTAATATCTAAAACGCTCCAAGAGCATTTAAATCACCTACATGAAGTTTTCCGAAGACTGAAAGAAGCCAGATTACAGCTGAACTTCGAGAAATGCACGTTTTGCCAGTCAGAACTCAGATACTTAGGACATGTGGTTGAAGCAGAAGGAATAAAAACAGACCCGGAGAAAACCAACGCTATAACCGGACTTACAGCACCGAGAAATGTGCGTCAACTCCGCCGGTTCCTAGGAATAACATCATGGTACCGCCGATTCATAGAGAACTATTCGACAATAGCAGGACCGCTAAACATGCTTCTGAAGAAGAAGATAAGATGGAAATGGACCGATAAGCAGGAAAACGCGTTTGAAGAGCTAAAATCAAAACTTACATCAGCCCCAGTATTAGCATGCCCCGATTTTTCGAAAACATTTTACCTGCAAACAGATACGTCGAACTGTGGACTTGGAGTTGCACTAACACAGAAATACGACGGCCAGGATAAAGTAATTGCATATGCTAGTCGAACCCTCACACCAGCCGAGACAAAATATTCCACAACGGAAAAAGAATGTCTATCCATCGTGTACGGGATAAAGCAAATGAGGCCGTATATAGAAGGATACAATTTTAAGGTCATATCAGACCATCAGTCCCTCAAATGGCTGAAGAACCTTAAAAACCCGTCAGGTCGGTTAGCCAGGTGGAGTTTAGAACTGCAACAGTACGATTTCGAGGTAATATATAGAAAGGGAGTCCTCAACAAGGTAGCAGATGCTTTGTCACGACAACCACAAGAAAACCAGAGCGAAGAACCAGAGTCGGAATTATTAGCATCAGAACTGGAATCATGCAGTTGGTACGATAATTTATATAGGAATGTACTCCAGAACCCAGACGATTTCCCGGATTTACAAATATCAAACGGGAAATTATATAAACACGTTTGGAGCAGCCGTAATTTAGCCGACCCAGAGTTTAATAACCCATGGAAATTATGCGTACCAAGATATAAAAGGAAAGATATTTTGGAGGAAAATCATGACTCGACCACAGCAGGCCACTTAGGAATTGCAAAAACAATTTGCCGAATAGCGCAAAAGTACTATTGGCCTAAGATGTTTAAACAAATTTCAGACTACGTTAGAGCCTGTACGAAGTGCCTCCAATATAAACCGTCTCAAATGCAACCAGCCGGGAAAATGCAACCGTCCACTGTAGAAAAGCCTTGGCATACTGTCTCAGTTGATTTAATGGGACCATTCCCAAGATCTGCAAAAGGAAACATTTTCTTAATAGTCGTGCAATACCGGTTTACCAAATGGGTCGTCGCTCAGCCAATAAGAGCAGCATCTACGAACTCAATCATCGACACTCTACGATCAAAGGTAGTCATGCAATTCGGTATTCCGAAGAAAATCATCTCGGACAACGGCGCGCAGTTCACAAGCGGAAGTTTTAAGGCGTTCCTAAAATCCTATAACATAAATCACATTCTAACACCGCCGTACTCACCTCAATGCAATCCAGTAGAACGAATGAACAAAGTACTGAAAACGATGATAGCTACTTACGTGGAGGATAACCATAAAGACTGGGACAAATTCATACCAGAATTCTGCTACGCCATAAATTCGTCAAGACACGATTCAACAGGATTTTCACCAGCGCTTCTTAATTTCGGAAGGGAATTAGACATAACAGAGGCAACAAATGGACAAGATATACAGGGGTATGCAGAAAACTTAAACAAGTTAGAAGCGTTAAGAGAACTAGCGAAAGTGCACATGAAACACGCTTTCGAGGACCAAAAGAAACATTACGATCTAAGACGAAGAGACTGGCAGCCACATCCAGGAGATCGAGTCATGAAAAAGGAACACCATCTATCATCAGCTAGTGCAGCTTTCACCAGCAAACTAGCGCCGAAGTACTCAGGACCATACATAGTAACGTCAGTAATATCACCAGTAATAGTAAAACTGAAATTGGCCGATAGTAGTAGCCGCAAGCAGATGACGGCGCATGTAAAAGATTTAAAACCGTGGGTAGGAAGATTGTGATAAAGATACCGAGAAGGATAGATGACATCAAAAGGCTGTAGACACCATATACACAAAAAAAAGGTATGTTACTTTTAAGAAGGGGGTGTAACGATGCCCTGATCGTTTAACAGTTCGAACCGTGGGAGTGTCAATATTTGCGCATCCACTTCTACGACGTGACTTCGTAGTGGGATTCAGGACGGCTATTTAAGGCGTGTGAATAGCGGAATTAGACAGTCTTGTAGCTAGCGCTCTAGGCTCCCTGACTCGCCGGTGTAGTGAACCAGCGAGCCATTCTGGACAGAGATAGTTCCGTATTGAGGATCATACTCTGTCCCTAACCAAGCGGAACCCATCGGTATTGCGTATTGAGCATTACCGTGGATCTGCACAGAACCAACCGGGACAGAGATTTCCGTATTGAGGATCATACTCTGTCCTTAGCCAAGCGGAACCCGTCGGCATTGTGTATTGAACATTGCCGCGGGTCTGTACAGCTAAATATTTTGTTTGCGAGCATATTCGGAGCTTTCGCTGAATTGAAGCGAAAGCGAGTATATTAGTAGTACTAATTAATTTCTTTTCTTTTATAGACGGAATTCATTCATCGCGGGACCCAGACGGAAACGTAGAATTCATTTTATTTTTGTTTATAAGTATACAACGTAGAATTCCTTTTTTTTTAGTTTTTATTTATTGTATATATATATACTTAATAGATTTATTTTTATTTCAAACCTGTGTTTTACTGAGTCTGTTGCCCCGAAAGAGCTACCCATCACACCTTTACCTTACGGATAAAGCTGGCCTTTTGTATTTTATAGTTAAACATTAAATCTGGATTACCACTAACATTTGCTAGCTAAAATAAATATTTTAGCTTTTTACTGAGCTGAAGAATTTCAGTATTGATCCATTTTCTGTTTTTATTAGTAGTTATGCATTTTAATATTAAAGGACATGTTGTATCAATATGATAGGAGATAGAGTTCAAAAAAGCTCCATATGCATCATCTACATCATTTGAATATGTATAAACATTTCCGAAATTCTCACAATCAAGACTCAACAAAAGATTAGACAAACAATTCTTTAATAAGTTTCTATAAGTAGCTATCTGGGATGTAGCAGTATTGTTACTCTCAGATATATTTAAGCTAAAATGAAGTCCTAGATGATCACCTAAATTGTAATTCACCACAGCCTCATTGTATAATTGAGGAATATTGGTAAAAAAATAATCTAGTTTCGATCGTAAAATTACACAGTTTTTGTTTGTAAATATTCTAGTTGGTTCAGTATTTTTACAGTTAAGTCCAAAACTAATCATGAAATCCATCAATATAGATTTTTCCCTTGACTATTTAAGATAATCGATGTTAAGATCATCACAAAGAATAATACAATCATATTTAACGTAACAAACATTAAATACATGATATAATTTATGTATAAAAATATCAATATCCCCATTAGGGGAGCAATACACATTGAGTAAACAAAATTTTTTTAAGTCACATCTAAAACTAATACAACAACACTCAAAGTTAAAATCTTGACAAATGCTCGTGAGAAAACTTGGAATATTAAATTTAAAATTAACCTTCACAAATAAAAATACACCACCATGTATATGATCACTTCGATTATAGTACGAAACTAAGAGATAATAATTAGGAAAATAAAAAGAATTTATATTGTTGCCATTACACCATGATTCGGATATACATAGTAAAACCGGACTTTCAGTAGTTTTAAGTAATAATTCGATAAGATTTATTTTGTTTACAATAGATTGAGAATTAATACATACGATTTTTTGTTTTGTGGTTGTTTTTATTTTGTCCACTATTTCTTTTATTTTTTTTTAATCCTGACTGGGCAATTAAATTATTAGTATAAGGAAAATGCCACAAAAGTTCTAGCGACCAACGCACACAGCTGCTTTCATACTTGCCGCATTATCGGAAATAACTGCTGCTATTATATTTTCGATATTTCATTCAGATATATTTTTAGCATGTTACACATATTTTTAGTAGTATATCTTTCTGTAAAGCATATGCATCCTAATAAATCTGAAGTCAAAAAAGTTATTTTTTTCTCTTCTACAATATAATGTGCAGTAATGCTAAAAAAAACATTATTTGTGCGTGATGTCTGGTTAAACAATAACTCATTTAAAGAATTGAAGGACGAAGTACCACCGCCAAGGGCTGGAATAAAAAACAGATTAAACGCTACCTTATTGTTCCGTTTCGCATCTATACTTATTTTAAAGTTATTTGTCACAGTGATCTAAATCTGCGGGTGATAGTGGACTAAAAAGTATAAAGTATAAATTGCAAAAAGCCTGCCAGCTCACTCTCAGTTGTTCCTGTCATTTTATCAATATGAGTTCTCAAGATAGTGGTTATAGTTCATCAAGTGATATGGTAGTGATTGATGATTCATCAGAAAATGATTATGATGCGTTATTAAATAGGGTTCTGACCAAATTTGAAGATGCTGCCAAAAATGAAACATACTATTTATTAGAAGCTGCATTTCCAGTTGGATGTTTTAACGTGAAAGTTGGTCTATCTCCAGCCATTATTTTGTGTCAGCCTAACAAGAATGTAAGAATAAGTTTAAACATGTTCGAGTGGAATGATTACTCATAAGCAGAAGATTATTGATTTCTTTAAAAGCATCTTTCAAGATTATTACAATCCTACCGACTTTCAGTGTAGAGACTATTGTAAAATTAAAGAAATAGTATATGATGCAACCAAATTTATCGTTGTTGAAAAACATGGCCTAGAATACTATCTAGATGAAAGTGATGTCAACCAAATCCTAGATGTAAACAGCAATCTGGTGTCTCATCGTGTATCGTTATTGAATAACTTAAATTTTCATGAATATTATAGAAATGTCATCGATTTGATAAAATCCAATTTTTAAAGCAGAGGTAGTTTATATGGACACTTTGTTAGGTCAGGCTTTAAGAGAATACTTACATTAGTATAAAATTAAAGTTGTAAATTATTTTATGCAATAATAAATATTATTATATATCAAAATGTCTTTTATTTATACTCATACGTTTTTCGATCGCTTTTTAACATATTAAAAGGACAACTCTTTACGATGGAATTTGCACTCAAATACAAATAGCAGTGGGGGAGGTTAGAATATATAAATTAAAAGTTTGTCATGACCACGTCTTTATTTCGTGAAAAACGTACTACCATGAACAGTGTTGAAGTAAAAGCCAAAAGTGAAACGATGTTAATTAATACATTGTATCATTTTGGAAATTTAAGAGTTTTAGTTGGAATAAGTTCAGCTCGATTATTTGAAACTGGAGTTAAATTATGTTGTTAGAATAATGAAATATCGTTTGGTATATGTGATTGGTTACAATTCATGAATGAACTTAATCGTAAATACAATCTGTTCTTCCAGATGCCTCTACCATGTTATTGTGAAGATGAACCTCCAGAGTGTTTTGAATTTTTAACGATAGAAACTCAAGCTACAGATCAACTAAAGTGGATATTTGTTAAGAAACTTGACGTTACTTTACAACAGAAACGCCTTCCATTGAAGGAAACGAGAAGTTAGATTTACCCCGCATTCGGTTTCTCGAAGGACTTGAATTTTCGGGTTACTATTATAATTCACTAAAAATTGCGACTTCATTTAAAAACGGTTTAAAGCCAACAGACATTTTATATTCATTTTGTGAGGTTTCTTGTAATACTAGTATTTTAAGTTTAGCATTAAGAGAATATTTGTATTATTTTAATGAAGATGTAATTAGTGACTTAAATAACAGTATTTTTGAATAAAATATTTGAAAAATTAAGTTCTTTTTATTATCAATATGCATACCACAATGTGTTAAAAACAAGTCGCGATTAATGATATCATTGTTATTTTTAGAACAACGTTTCAAAGCTAAGTTAGTCGAGTGATCTAAGGCTTTGTAACATTGCTTTGAAATTTTGAAAATAAACTATAGACCATTGGTTCGAATCTCTCACACTGCAATGTCTTAGACCATTTAACCAACTATATTACTATACTAGACCTAAACTAATTTTTGTCTGTTGAATAGAATATACGTTGTGAGCATACGACCTAATACAGCGCTGTTTAGTTGTTTTCTCTTTAAACTCTTTTAAACATTCAACGCAACCTTCAAATTTAATTTTATATTTAAGGATATTATATTTCACTCCCTTAGACTTTTTAATAATTTTACCTCCCGGCAATTTGTAGCTATACATTTTGCTGCGAAGTCCAACAAAATATGTCATGATTTTCCCGTTATTTTCGTCTTTCATAAGACCAGGTACTTTTTTGTTCAGCCGTGCAATTTTATATTCGTTATTTTTAATGTAATCAGATGTATCAAATTTACTTGGGTTTGCTTTTATCACTTCCTCATACGCATCATCACAGTGCAATTCATAGACAAAGCTATCGGTACCCATGTACATCAACTAACACTTATCTGTTCCCATTTTCGGCAGCATATAAGTGTAATTAAAATCGTACATAATTGAGCATACAGTCCCATGTACATCCGGGCATATTATAGTACCATGCAGGATCTAGTCCGTATGTCAAAAAGCATTTCCTTCGAAATTGTTCGAAAACGTCCGCAAGAAGCAGAATATCTGTTTTTAAATAAATATCAGAATATTCCCCTGAAGTTTTAATATTAAAATTCTGCCAAATTGATTACGCATGAGTATACTTCTCATCACTTGTATTTTCATCGTTTAATTTATTGTAAAAATTTTCAATTGAGGCCAAAGCTGTGTCATTTAATTTTTCCAAAGAATCAATGTAATCGTAACCGAAAACTCCGTTAAGCGTCTATAATTTAAATTTATTTTCATCTAGATTTTTAAATATATATATTTTAGGGATTCTACAGTATTCACTGCCTTCCCTCGCTCAACCGTTTCCATCTCTCTCTGTTGTTCCATTCTCCATCGTTTAGTCCTCTCTTACTCATGGCGTCGTCTACTTCGTTCCTCCAGGATTTTCGGGGTCGTCCTCTTTTCCTCCTTCCTATGGGGCTCCATTCGGTTATTCTTTTTATCCATCTGCTGTCGCTAGCTCTTCTTACATGTCCATACCACTTTAGTCTTTTTTGTTCTATATATGTTAGTATGTCTGTTTCTATCGATGTTCTTTGCTTTATTTCGTCATTACTTCTCCTATCCTAGATTTTTAAATTTCCTCCGTAAAATTTTCTTTTCTGAATCTGCTAAAATTGAAGCTAATTCATCAAAAGAAGTCTTCATAAATCGAAAAGAGTCTATAAATCGCAATTTAACGTTATTTTTATCTGAATGCAGCGTAAAGGAGATATATTTATCTTTGTTGATGGGAAGTACACTCAAGTGCCCTTTTTTACATGAATTTGAAATCATAAAATGTGAGTCATATCCATAGAGGTTATGAAATATAATAGGCACTACAAACAATTTTCTAAAGTTAAGATTGCAGGCTTGGTGTGCGAAACCCCTAAATTTTCCTGTGAAATGGTCGTGGTCTCTAACAATTATGTATTTGATTGAAAAACTTTTACTACAAATATGACATGATGTTGCCTTACATGTATCTAGTTTTTCAATGATAGGCACTATTGTCTTTATTTTCGAATTAACAAATTTTAAAACGTTCATCATACGACTTAAAGGTTTAAACTCACGAAGGTACTTTTTAAAAAGACCCTTTATTAACTTTTACAACTATACTGCACTGCTTTATTGATTGAAAATAACTGAATTTAATTACAATACTATTTCTTTTATATAAAAATTAAATGCTGACAAAACTGTTGATTGGGTTTGCTGACCTCCGGGGTTACTGCACCGTAATTTCTCCATCCCCTTGGGAAGTTTTCTGAGGGATGAACAAAATTGAAGGTATGGATTCTGGATCGGCTGTATCTTCTTCTTCAGTTGTCTTCTTTTTCCATATCTCTCGTAATTTGTAAACCAAAATAATGATAAGGGCTGTTGCCAGGATATATATTGGTGGTGTCCATAGATGGTAATGATCCATTGTTTTTAAAGACACGGGTTGGAGTCTTTCTTCTTCCGTTGAGAGTTTATGTAGTTCATCTAACTGTATTCTATCTAATTTTAGAGGCTTTACTGTTGTATTTTCCCGTTGAAAATTAATTTTTATTTTTGGTAGGGTTAACGGTTCTTCTTTTATTGTTGCTTTGGAGTTTATGTAAGCTTCGTTGTTGGTTCTGAGCTCACATCCTGGGGGTAGTTCTATTAGAAATGTTCCTCTGAGTACTTCAATTTTGGAAGTAGAACAGTGGGTGGAGATTTTAGTAGCTTTTGAGAAAACAGCAATATAGTGAGCTTCCGATACTTTTTGGATAATTGTTGTGCTAATTGTGATCGGCACGTTTTGACATTGGGCGGCATCATTGGATAATTTTAGGATTTGATTGATGCAGTCGTCAGTTTCTGTATTTTCTTGCGGGAACTTCTCTGGACAAATGAATTTCGTTGGTTCACTCTTTCTGCATGGTAGGTCCATGTATTGAAAAAGTTCTGAGTTAGAAGCTGAATATGGTCCAGGTGGAATAATTATTGTGTTATTTATGGTTGGAAGTGAATATAGATGAAAATATGTGAATACTTTGGAATAAAGAATGGGAAAATGTAAGATAAAGACTAGAGAGTGGTTGGAGTAGTAACCATCTACTTCTACTATCTCGTAATATCAGGTCTTCTTCTTCGAGGTATGGCAGCTGAGAAGCTGGATGATGTTCTAGCATTTTCTGGATGATCCATCTTATTTCGTCTGGTTTTATAAGTCCATTATGAAGAGTTTTGATTTTTGCGAATGTGATTGCTGTCTGTAGGTCATCTAATATTTGGATAATGGTTTGTAAGGATAAATTCATCTGGTCTAAAACGTTTCGAACTTGCATGTAATGGTTGAAATCAAAGACGAATTGGTAAGTCTGTTCGGATTTTGTTGGTTTCTGCGGCTATTATCTCCCTCATCAGATCATTCCCCTTTCTTCATAGATCTACAAAGCCAAATTCATAACTGTTCTAAACATTTAACACTCTCTAATAAAAGAACAAACTAGAACAGAATCTAAACTTGCCTCTTAAAAGTGATAGTGACATAGAAAATGCAGTTGCTCACTTAACTACAGTTATTCAGCAAGCTGCTTGGACGTCCACCCCAGAAATTTATTACAAAGACACCTCCGAGTCCTATCCTGCACACATAAATACACTCATATTGGAAAATAGAAAACTGCGAAAGATATGGCAGCTCACTAGGCATCCAGAAGATAAAACAAATCTGAATAGAGCTTGCAGACTACTCAAAAGAAAACTGATCCAACATAAAGACAGTGAAATCAACAAATATTTAAAGAACCTCTCACCTGCAGATGATACAAACTATTCGCTGTGGAAACTAACAAAAAAACTTAAACACAACGAACAAATGAATATGACAATCAGGAAACAAAATGGCACTTGGGCTAAAACTTACATAGATAAAGCATATACTTTTGCAAATCAACTATGCGAGGTATTTCAACCGCATCAGAGGGAAGTCTCAGTTGAAGAAGAACAAGCTATCCATGATGTCGTAAATGCACCATATCAAATGGCTCCACCTATTAAACCTGTTAAGAAATCTGAAATCAAAGAAATAATTGATAATCTGGAAATTAAAAAGTCACCTGGATATGACTTAATATCTAGTTTAGTACTAAAAAATCTACCCAACGAAGGCGTAAGTTTAATTACTTATATATTTAATTTAATATTAAAAACAGGTTATTTTCCACTCCAATGGAAAGTTGCTCAAATTGTTCTGATTCCAAAACCTAATAAGGATCACACGGAAGTATCTTCATACCGCCCTATTAGCTTTTTGCCTATTATATCCAAAGTATTTGAACGGCTTTTTCTGAGAAGACTGGAGCTTATTTTATATGACAGTAATGTTTTACCGAATTATCAGTTTGGGTTTAGGAAACAACATGGTACTATCGAGCAAATTCATAGGGTGGTAAAGACTATCAGAAATTTACTTGAACAAAAAAATTACTGTACTGCTGCATTTCTAGATGTCTCTCAAGCATTCGACAAAGTTTGGCATGTAGGTCTTATCTCCAAAATTAAATCTATATTTCCTCATCCCATAAGTTCACTTTTAAGATCCTACATGACAGATCGATTCTTTCAAGTCAAAAGAGGTGGGGCAATCACTAACCTGTTTCCAATTTGTTCCGGAGTTCCACAAGGAAGCATACTAGGACCCACCCTCTACTTAATATACACATCAGATCTCCCAACGACGACCAATACAACAATCGCTACATATGCCGATGATACAGTTATCATGGCTTCAAATTCTACAGCAGCTGATGCAGCCCAGGTATTACAAAATCACCTACTTAAACTAGAGAGCTGGCTTAAGCTGTGGCGAGTCCAAGTTAACAGTTTAAAATCAACACAAATAACGTTTACTTTAAAAAAAGGTGTCGCGCCACCAGTTTCTATAAACAACACTCCATTACCAGTTAATACCGTCGTTAAATACTTAGGAATTCATTTGGATAGCAAACTTAATTGGGGCATCCACATCTGAAAGAAACGCCTTCAACTCAGCTTAATCTACAGGAAAATGTATTGGTACATGAGTCGAAAATCAAATCTTAGCCGGGAGAACAAACTTCTGATATATAAATGTATTTTAAAACCGGTATGGCAATATGCAGCACAAATCTGGGGTACAGCAAGTAATACCAACATACAAAAACTTCAACGTTTCCAATCGAAAGTACTGCGCCAGATCTGTAATGCTCCTTGGTATATCACGAACCACAGATTACACCACGATTTACAGCTACCAACAGTTTGCGAAGCAATATCTGCTGTAAACTCTGTATACAAGAACAGACTATCCTGCCATCCAAATCCGCTGGCCACGGATCTGCTCAACATTTTACACGTAAGAAGATTAAAACGACCAGACCCTTTGGACCTCTAGTAAATCAGGAAAAATAGAGCATAGTGTCATGGTGCGGTGAAATAACAAGTTTCTATTCTGGTGTTTTCTAAATATTTCCTTAATTTGTGTTTTTAGCCTTGTAATTCTCATATGTGTGTCAGTGATGTTTACCTGTATTAAACTCTGTTTGTTAAGTAAAAGTTTAAACTAATTGTTTATCATAGATTATATTTATATTATATTTTACCTGGGTGCTCGCCACTGGGCAGCCTCCCACTATGTTATTGTACATAAATTATACATATTGCTTATTGTTTATAGTGAGACAGATTGCAATAAACATTGGATGTTAAATAAAAAAAAAAATTATGGGTGATTTACCAAAGGATCGTGTTGACCCATCCCCTCCTTTTTATATCACAGGCGTAGATTATGCGGGTTATTTTTTAGTCAAGGATCGAAAGGGGCGTGGATGCAAACTTTTAAAGGCATATGTAGCCTTATTCGTTTGTTTCATTACTCGTGCTGTTCATTTAGAACTCGTATCTGATTTAACTACTCATTCATTTATAGCAGCTTTTAAGCGCTTTGTAAGCAGAAGGGGAAAATCTCTTAAGATGTACTCTGATAATGGAACTAACTTTCAGGGTGCCAATCGTGAACTAAAAGAGTTTTATGATTTTATTAAGACTAATAAGCGTGAGATTCAAGACCATTCGATAATCGAAAGTATTGAATGGCACTTCATACCTCCACAATCGCCGCACTTTGGTGGCCTTTGTGAGGCCAGCGTTAAGTCAATGAATTAATAGTCGTCCTATATCTGCCCTTTCATCAGACCCCAATGACCTTTGTCCTTTGACTCCGGCTCATTTTCTAATCGGAAGGCCTTTGACAGCCATTCCTGAACCTGATTTGATGTCCATAAACGAAAATAGATTGAACCACTTCCAGCGCCTTTAAAAAATGGTGCAGCACATTTGGTCAAGGTGGTATAAGAAGTTCATAGGAGAGCTGCAGCAGTGGAAAAAATGCAAACAAGTTTCCAAAGACATTAATATTGGCACACTAGTTCTTATCAAGGAGAAGAACTTGTCACCTCTAATTTGGCAGTTGGGACGTGTCGTCGAGCTGCATCCAGGTCCAGACGGAGTTTCCAGGGTGGTGTCCATAAAGACGACGAGAGGGATCATCAAGAGAGCCGTATCTGTTAGCTGCCCTCTACCATGCAGTGAATAGTGCTAGACTCTTCAACAATTTTGCTTATTTTGAAATTGTTAAGTTAATGTATTGTTTTGAAAGACTTTGGCCTTTCAAGGCGGGCGGTTTGTTCCGTTTCGCATCTATACTTCTTCGTCTTCTTCTTCGTCTAGCCATTCACGTCCACATCTGAACATAAGCCTCTTCAAGTCTTCCTTTCCATTGTTTTTTATTGTACGCTACTTGTAGCCAATTTTTCCCGGCAGTCCTTTTCAGATCATCTGTCCATCTCATAGGAGGTCTGCCTCTGGGTCTTTTGTGTTGGTATGGTCTCCAGGTTAAAATTGATCTGTGCCATTTGTTTAGATCGCTCCTAGCTACATGTCCAGCGTATTCCCATTTCAACTTTAATGATTTTTGCACCACATCGGTGACTTTGGTTTTCTGTCTTATCCATGTGTTTGTTTTCTTGTCCTTAAGTGATATACCTAGCATTGCTCTTTCCATCGCGTGTTGAGTGACTCTAAGTATATTCATATTCTTTTTTGTGATTGTCCCTGTTTGTGCCGCATAAGTTAATATCGGAATAATGCATGCATCAAAAACTTTAGATCTAAGATGTAATTGAATTTGTTGATTTCTGAGTATATAGTTCAGTTTACCGAATGCTGCCCAAGCTAACTTTCTACTTCTTTTTATTTCTTCAGTTTGAATTTCCCTATTTAGTATTATTTTTTGTCCTAAGTATATATATTCTTTAACTTTTTCTATAACTTTATCGTTTATTATTGTCACGGTGTCTTCGGGGTGCATGACTTTTGTTTTGTTTAAATTCATTTTCAGTCCTATTTTAGAAGATTCGGTATGTAGTTCTAAAAGCATGGTTTGCATTTCTTGTAGGTCAGTAGCTATCAGGATTATGTCATCTGCAAATCGTAGATTACTGAGGTAGCGGCCATTGATGTTTATTCCCTTATATTTCCAATTTAGGTTTTTAAAAACGTCCTCCAAAACTAAGGTGAACAGTTTGGGTGATAAAGTATCTCCCTGTTTGACTCCCTGTTTAATGGTACAGGGTTCGTGTGTTCATTTTCATTTAGGTAGTATGTAGCTGTAGCTTGGTTCATAGTTTCTTTTATTAAGTTAATATATCTGCTGTCTATTCTACAATTTTGCATTGCGTTTATTACGGCCGTGTGTTCTATGGTATCGAAAGCTTTTTCGTAGTCTACAAATGCAAGGAAAACTGGAAACTTGTATTCGTTACATTTTTCTATTAATATTTTTGTGGTTAACAGGTGATCGGAAGTTGAATAGCCTTTTGTAAAACCTGCCTGTTCATATGGTTGGTATTCGTCTAATTTCCTTGTTAGTCGAGTAGTTATGACTTTGGTGAGTATTTTAAACAGGTGTGACAGTAGGCTGATGGGTCTGTAGTTTTCCATCGACTATCACCTTTCTTGTGTAATAAGATTACTTTAGAGTTGTTCCAGCTCTTAGGGACTTTGCCCTGATGTAAACAACTGTCCACAAGCTTAGTTACAATTGCAATTAGTTCCTTACCTCCTTCTAATATCATATCTGTTGTAATATTATCTTCTCCTGCAGCTTTATTTCTCTTCATATTTTCCAATGCTGTAGTTACCTCTGAAATTGTTACTTTTGGCATTATTTCTGATCCAACATGTTTTATTAATTTCCGTGCTGGTCTCATCTCATCATCTTGTTGATGTGTTCTGTAAAGTTCTGTGTAAAATTTTTCTATTCGTGTCAGTATGTTTTCTGTTTGTGATTTCATTTTCGTCTTTCGTCTAGTGTCGGTCTGAGGCATTTCATACTCTTATTTTTTTCAATAGTTGTTGTTATTAATTTTTCGTTTTCTTTTCTTTTTTGTTGTCTGATTCCTTTTCTAATCTGCCTATTAAGTTCTCTATATTCGTCGGTTCCCCTTTTGTTAGATTTATTTAAGATCTTCCTTCTTTTTATTTGTTGTAATATTTCTTTGTCTAATTCATTGTATGTTGTTTTTGGTTTTTTCAGTTGCAGAAGGCTTTTATTCACTGTTTCGGTAATAAGGTTATTCAAATCATCAATATTATTGGAGTTTATCTGCTGCATGCTAACTTGATTTAATGCATGCGCTATCTTTTTATTAAATTCACTATTTTTGATTTCTTCAGATGTCCATTTGTATCTTTTTTCATGTATTCTTTTTCTTTCTAGTTTTTTGTTGATTATTAGTTTTGTTCTTATTAGTCTATGATCGCTTCCTAGGTTAAACTGATTTAATACTGATACGTCTTCTACTAGGTTTCTATTCTTCGTTAAGATATAATCTATTTCATTCTTTGTCTTTTTATCGGGGCTCATCCATGTCCATTTTTTGCTTGGTTTTTTATTGAAAAAGGAGTTCATTGAGTACATGTTATGTTCATTCATGAAATTGAGAAGCATTTCTCCTCTATCGTTTCTTTTCCCGTAGCCATAGTTACCAATTAAATGTTCGTAATCTTCCTCTTTTTTGCCCAATTTAGCATTAAAATCTCCTAATAGTATTTCGTAATTTGCTTTATTTGTATCTATAGCTGTTCTTATTTCATCATAAAATATTTCTACTTCTTCATCGTCGTGGCTTTTGGTCGGAGCGTACACTTGGATCACTTTCAGAGTGGTTCTTTTATTAATCCTGATGATGAGATATGCTACTCTGTCTGATATGGGCTTGAATTCTTCGATACACTGTGTGAGGCTTTGTTTTACCAAGAATCCCACTCCCGTGTATTTGCCACCTTTATGCATAAAATGTGTGCCATTTTTTAGTATTATATACTCATCACTTTTTCTTCTGGTCTCGCATATACCAAGGATATCCCATTTTATATCCTTTAGTTCACTTTTTATTTCTGGGAATCTATTGTCGTACGTCAGTGTTCGAATATTGTAGGAGCATAGCCAAATTGTCATCTTGTGGCAGCCGGGTCTTACCCAGGGATTCTTAGCACCCCCCCCCCTTCCGTTAGTTGTTTGATCGCTGCCGTGATCAAGTCTCTGGGAAGTGCTGGGCACTGGGGGCCTTTTCTTTTTTGTCCTGTACATTGACTTGAAGGTTTGGACCGTTATCTCCTCACGCTGGTCCAGTGCGGGTTGAGGAGGGAAGGGAAGGATTTGGGTAGGTCTGGGTTGGTGGGTAGGATTTAGGGCTTAGGATCCGTTTCTCTCCCGGAAGAGGATTGGGAGAAAAAGCCGAGCTCGCGTGGGCAGAGGCGCATCCCTGAAGCAGACCTGTCTTTACCGGGATCGTAAAGAGTGTCTACCCGCTACCCCATCTATACTTATTTTAAAGTTATTTGTCACAGTGATAATATATTAATTTTTTCCCTCTGTTTAAACATATGCGCCACTAACGGGAGCGCTCTGTGTTTTGTCCGTTGAGGTAGAAGCCAGCTCTTGGCGCGAACACTTCACTTCGCCATCAACACTCGACCAAGTCGGTCGATATATTGTATAGTCGGCTTTTTAACCATTGTAATCATAATTTACGTAATAAAAAGTGTTTCAACCCCCTTAGTTTTTCCTTCACTTATATTTAATGCTAAGATTAAATAGCAATTTCTGATAGCTGTCTAAAAACACTGGGATATGGGATATTTCACTACACTTTTCACTGAGGCTATTTTCACTATTATATATAATTACAAGTAGAATTGCGTAGCGGAATGTCGTTTCTATGTTCAAAGCGAACTACTGGCAACACTGCTGGTTTGAATAAATGAAGTGTTGATATGAAAATTATAACTGCGGTTTTAGGAAACACTGATTACTAAGAAAGATTGGCTTGATAATATTTACAAAGAATAACGAGATGCGAACTACTTAGTTGCAAATGTAATACATTAATAAGCAAAGCGAGTATTTTGCGAGCTAGCGATTTCAGCTTACAAGATTTTGCGACCGACTTCTGTGATGGCTTTTTCTCAACTGGTTCTGATAATATCCAAATTATGTAGGCAGGTAGCGGCGTGTCTATTCCTTCTAAGAATTGCAATATCAACATGGTTGAAAATTAATATCGAGTAGAATGGAATTTCACCAATGTCCATCCATCAGTTATGAGACATACTGCATACGCTCTTTCAAGACGCGTTTTGACAATGTCAACAATTTAATTATAAAACACTGGAATCATTAAATTTGAAACTGGTTTTCGCGAAGGGACTTTATAATTCGAATTTAATAAATATAGTAACTTTTTAAATTCTGTGTCTTCTACAATACTAAACGGATGATACTCCTTGGTGATCATTCGGATTAACTGTTTGTCAATTACATTTTGTTTATTTATTGCCAGTGGTTTCTAAAAAAAATCCTTTTATGGTTTGTAATTTGTTTAATTGAAATGTATTCGAGGTGGAGGATGGTTGAAGTTGGACGTCAGATGATGTAGATGCTTCTGCAGGACCTTCGTTTGACTGAGTAGAGTGAATAACTTGCTCTGTTTTTTGGCGTTTCATCAACAATATGGGATGTTTTGGTTCATATGCCCTATAAGGATAAATGTCGATTTATTTCTCACTTATAATGTCTACCCATAATACACACATTTGACCTTACCTTCAATTTCATCAGAAAAGTATGTCCAGATCTGACTTTTTTTGAGCCATGGTCAAAACGTTCACTAAAAATCTAAAATAACTTAATTATCATTTACATACTATTCTATTAAAAAAATTCATACTCAAAATTATTGTAATTTAAAACCATTGTATCTTCGATCCACTAGATATTCGATATGAAGTTAACAATATATCCGTTAAGAAACTTTCACTATGAATCCGTCAATAAACCCGTGTAGTGCCTAATTTTATATTATAAGGATGACTAATTGCTAATTCCTAATCATAGTTCTAACAGAGAATACATCACCCAAGAAGAAGCGAAAGCTTTGTCGGTGCCTTTGATGTTCGTCGTAGAGAAATTTCGCAGGGAGAATGATAGTTAAACTACTAAGTACACTGAGAAAAGTAACGAGGAAGTCGTTAAAAACAGTAATAAAGTTAGGGTTACACTGAGAAACAAAGTAATTATTAAAACTAATGTTTTTAAGTAGATGTGTTTTGTATGAATGGTTTTTTTTCTGTAAAATTTAATATATTATATATATAATATACAATTCTGTGCTGATAAGTAAAAAGGTCTTAAGTCAAAAATGTCGATTTGCTTTTTTTTTATCAAACAAATTCGTACTAGTATTTTAGTAGTTAAAAAACCGATAAAAAGCGATTGAATTTAAGAGATAATTTCAAAATAGAGATGAAAATCAGTCGTTTTCTATTACTTTGTATCGATTTTTTTAAGGTATTAAAATATGTATATGTATACAGGGGGGTCCTTAAGTAATTGTACAAAAAGAAACCATAGATTCAACACTTTAAAATATTGCAATTAAAGTCAAATTGCTTTAATAAAATGTTGATATTAAGAAAGATACAGGGTGTTAAAGTGGAAATTAAAAATTTTAATTTTCAATATAACTTTCGTGTTTGTGAACATTTATGTATAAAAATTTATAACTGGGTACTATTGATCATTAGAAATTATAATCTGATGCATACTTTAATGTATCTGATAGAGGGCGCCACATATGTGGCATACATTTGCAATTACTCCAGGCAACGAAAGAAAATTAGACAAAAACATTATTACTTCTGAATTTTGGTATAAAATGCCTTTAATAAAGTTAATGGTTAACGAAATATTAAATAAAATAAATATATTAGCAGGATAGAATAGTAGGATTTGACAAAATAACAGAATAATTGGATTTTACATCAAATATTTTACGTTTTGTATTAAATTAAAGTCATAATCAAAATATTTTATTTATAAACCAAATTAAGAAATAGTTAAACTAAATAACATTATACTTTTTGTCAAAGTAAGTGTTCGATATGTCCAACATTTTCTTTAATTCATTTGTCAATACATTCCATAAAAGATCGTCTCATATTAAATAGCATCATTGGTTCTAAAGAAACTGCTGCAGTATTTATAATTAATAAGTATTATAAGTATAATATATAGTAAACATAATATAATAATAAAGTATTCGTTTAGGAATTTTATGAATTAAATAATTATATTAATATCTCACCACATGACCAAGGAATATGACTACCACGAACAATCCAACATTCAGGAAAGTTGTATTGACTTATGTTCTCACTGCACTTTTCTTTATAATGTGGTGGTGTACCAATCAATAAAATAATTTTATAAAAAATGTAAATAAATCTCACCATTCAAATTACAAGGTAATTCGCATGCCCATAAAAAATAATTACAAATGGTACAAAACCATACGATATGCATTTTAAACATGAATTTTAAATAAACGTATGGTTTGGAACAATTGGTAATTATTTTTTACGGACATGCGAATTACCTTGTAATTTGAATGGTGAGATATATTTCCATTTTTTATAAAATGATTTTATTGGATTTATTGGCAGAATTCATCAAAGTCATCAAACTTAAGGCGAAATATGTGGTTTATGCAAGATGGTACATCACCACATTATAGAGAGAGGGCAGTGAGAACATACTTAAATACAACTTTCCTGAACGTTGGATTGTTAGTAGATGTGACAGGTTCGTTCTGGAGCGGAAGTGACGTCACACGTCGATCGTCAAGCGTACGTATCCTCATGGGTCAAGGCCACGCCCCCCTCGTGACGTAGGAACGGGCCTAGGGTCTCGAGGCCACGCCCCTCGACCAATGGTGACGTAGGTACGCCCCTTGTCTATAGACCACGCCTCTCGACCAATGGTGACGTAGGTACGCCCCCACGTAAACGCCTGACCAATGGTGACATAGGAACGCCCCCACTCGTGACCTTAGAAGATATCCTCGACCAATGGTGGCATAGGAACGCC